>NC_089494.1:83885101-84188018 GCF_036850765.1 Saccopteryx bilineata | reverse complement strand
CTTAAAAATCAAAGTTTTGTGATACAAGAGATAAAAACAAGCTCAAAAATCAAAATTTTGTGAAACATTCAAGTGAAAAGAAAACAGAATTTGGTCAGTTGCCTGGAATGTGGCATTTGGTGCTTGCTACATAGTGAGAAAGCCAATAGTGACAGAAGCTATTTATGTATGCCTTGTGATATAGTTTCTTCTTTTCTTAACTCAGCATTTTTCTGATGCAATTTTTCCCAAAGTATATGTGAAAGGAATGCAGCTGGAGTTTAAACCTGTTCTTTATATTATGAGCCAGACACTGAATTGGATCAAATATTAATATTTAAGAAAAGGACTTTTACTGAAACCAGAAGCTTGGCATGCTGAGTACATGTACATATGTGCATGTGTGGACATACACACATACCACATGAACTATGCATACTCACTGTCTTTGTATACCTTATTGGAGAATCAAAGTACTGTTTTCACTCTATGTTACTTCCTGACTTTATTTTTTTAATTTTAAATTGTTTTTTACTTTTCAATCACAGTTGACATACAATACTGTATTAGTTTCAGGTGTACACTCCAGTGATTAAACATTATATAATTTACTAAATGATCATCCTGATAAATCTCATAACCATCTGATACCATTCAGAGTTATTAGAGTATTATTGACTATATTCCCTATGCTGTACTTTACATCCCCATGACTATTCTGTAATAATCAATTTGTACTTCACCTTTTTCTTTTTTTATTTTAATTTAGAAATTAAACTTAATGCAGTGAAATTGCTCAATAAGAGTACATAGGTTTCAGGTGAACACCTCCATAGCATTTGAACTGTTGATTGTGTTGTGTTCCCATCACCCAAAGTCAACTAATTTTCCATCACTGTATATTTGTCCCCCCTTTCTCTCCTTAACCTCATCCACCTCTCCTGGTAACCACTTCACTTTAATTATGTCCATGAGTCTCAGTGAAATCATATCATTCTTAGCTTTGTCTGATTTGCTTATTTCACTTAGTATAATGTTCTCAAGGTCTATCCATGTTGTCATAAGTGACAGTATATCATCATTTCTTATTGAGTAGTATCTCATTGTATATATGTATCACACCCTCTTTATCCAATCCTCTGTCATGGGACACTTTGGTTGTTTCAATGTCTTGGCCACCATGAATAATGCTGTGATGAACATGGGGGTACGTGTGTCTTTGTGTACCAATGTTTTTGAGGTTTTTTTGGTAGATATTCAGTTAACAGATTGCTGAGTCATGTTGAGGAGAGAGCAAGCCTCCCATCTCCCTTGAGAGGGGAGAAATCAGAAGAATAGAAGGGAAAGGAGCCATCAAGGATAACTGAGTCAGCCAGTTATAAATTAACTACATCCCATAGCTCTCTAAAATGTTGCTTAGAGCCACTTGCAACTCAAAGTGAGAAAAGCAGGATTTGTATGTAGCTATGACCAATAATCTGGAAACCCCTTTCCCCTTGCTGACCCCACCAAAACTCCCTGTCCCCTCATCTTGAGTCCTGGGACACCTTAAACAAAGGAATCATGTGCCCATTGCTTTGATACTGTAAAGGTATATAACCTGTAAGAAAATCTAATTTGGGGAGCTGGTGCTTTGGTGCTACTATCTTCACATGCTCCACTGGCTACTAATAAATTCTCCTTCCTCTATTAATTAAGTTGTCTGAGTGTCTCCTCTGTCAGGGTCATTTTCCTGCAACAATGTGGTAATTCTATTCTCAATAGTTTGAGGAACCACCATACTTTCTTCCATAATGTCTGTGCCAGTTTATATTCCCACCAGCCGTGAATTAGGGTTCCTTTTTCTCCACAACCCATTCAATACTTGTTATTACCTGTGTCTCATTGTAGTTTTGATTTGCATTTCTTTAATAGCTAGCAAAGATATGCATCATTTCATATATCTGTTGGCCATTTGTATGTCTTCTTGGAAGAAGTGTCTGTTCAGGTCCTCTCCCCATTTTTTAATTGGACTGTTTGCTTGGTTGTTGCTCACCTTTGTGAGTTTTTGATATATTTTGGATATCAAACCCTTATCAGAGCTATTGTGTGTGACTATAATCCGCATTTGCTTGGCTGCCTTTTTGTTTGGTTGTCAATTTCTTTGGATATGCAGAAGCTTTTTAGTTTGATATAGTCTCATTCATTTATTGTTCCTTTAATTCCCTTGCCTTTGTGGTCAAATTCATAAATTGTTCTCTATGGCCAATGTCCATGAGTTTAGTACCTATGTTTTCTTCTATGTAATTTATTGTTTCAGATCTTATACTTAGGTCTTTGATACATTTTGAATTAATTTTTGTGCATAGAGACAAACTATAGTCAAGTTTTCTTCCACTGCATGCAGCTTTCCAATTTTCCTATAACCATTTATTGAAGAGGTTTTCTTTTCTTCATTGTGTGTTTTTGGCTCCTTTGTTAAAGATTATTTGTCTATATATATGTTGTTTTTTATCTGGGCTCTCAATTCTATTGCATTGATCTGTATGCCTGTTTTTATGCCAATACCATGCTGTTTTGATTATTGTGGCTCTATAGTATAACTTGAAGTCAGGTAGTGTGATACCCCTAACTTCATTCTTTTTCTCAGATTGCTTTGGCTATTTGGGGTATTTTATAGTTCCATAAATATCTGGTGAACTTTTGTTCTATTATTTTAAAAAATGACATTGGAATTATAATCGGGATTGCGTTAAATATGAATATTGCTTTGGGTAATATGGGCATTTTAACTATAGTATATTGGTTCTCCTGATTCATGAACATGGAATATTTTTCTACTTTATTGTGTCTTTTTAAATTTCTTTTAATAATGCTTTGTAGTTTTCAGTATATAGGTCTTTCATATACTTTGTTAAGTTTATTCCTAGGCATTTTCTTTTATTTTGTTGTAAATGTAAGATAAATTGTTTGTTCAATTCATTTTCTGAAGTTTTGTTGTTGGCTTGTAAGAAAGTAGTAGACTTTTGTATATTGATTTTGTATCATCCGACTACTATGTTTGTTTATTGTTTCTAAGAATTTTTCAGTGTAGTCTTTGAGATTTTTTATATATAGGCTCATGTTATTTGCAAAAAGTGATACCTTTACTTCTTTTTTTTTTTTTAACTTTATTCTTTTAATGGGCGACATCAATAAATCAGGATACATATATTCAAAGATAACAAGTCCAGGTTATCTTGTCTTTCAATTATGTTGCATACCCATTACCCAAAGTCAGATTGTCCTCTGTCACCTTCTATCTAGTTTCCTTTGTGCCCCTCCCCCTCCCCCTTTCCCTCTCCCTTCCCCCCCCCCCTTCGTAACCACCACACTCTTATCAATGTCTCTTAGTTTCACTTTTATGTCCCACCTACGTATGGAATAATGCAGTTCCTGGTTTTTTCTGATTTACTTATTTCACTTCGTATAATGTTATCAAGATCCCACCATTTTGCTGTAAATGATCCGATGTCATCATTTCTTATGGCTGAGTAGTATTCCATAGTGTATATGTGCCACATCTTCTTTATCCAGTCATCTATTGACGGGCTTTTTGGTTGTTTCCATGTCCTGGCCACTGTGAACAATGCTGCAATGAACATGGGCTGCATGTGTCTTTACGTATCAATGTTTCTGAGTTTTTGAGGTATATACCCAGTAGAGGGATCTCTGGGTCATAAGGTAGTTCTATTTTCAGTTTGTTGAGGAACCACCGTACTTTCTTCCATAATGGTTGTACTACTTTACATTCCCACCAACAGTGTATGAGGGTTCCTTTTTCTCCACAGCCTCTCCAACATTTGCTATTACCTGTCTTGTTAATAATAGCTAATCTAACAGGTGTGAGTTGGTATCTCATTGCAGTTTTGATTTGCATTTCTTTAATAACTAAAGAAGATGAGCATCTTTTCATATATCTGTTGGCCATTTATATTTCCTCCTGGGAGAAGTGTCTGTTCATGTCCTCTTCCCAAATTTTATTGGATTGTTTGTTTGTTTGTTGTTGAGTTTTATGAGTTCTTTGTATATTTCGGATATTAGGCCCTTATCTGAGCTGTTGTTTGAAAATATCATTTCCTATTTAGTTGGCTTTCTGTTTATTTTGTTATCAGTTTCCCTTGCTGAGCAAAAACTTCTTAGTCTGATGTAGTCCCATTCATTAATTTTTGCCTTCACTTCTCTTGCCATTGGAGTCAAATTCATAAAATGTTCTTTAAAACCCAGGTCCATGAGTTGAGTACCTATGTCTTTTTCTATGTACTTTATTGTTTCAGGTCTTATGTTTAGATCTTTGATCCATTTTGAGTTAATTTTAGTACAGGGGGACAAACTGTAGACCAGTTTCATTCTTTTGCATGTGGCTTTCCAGTTTTCCCAGCACCATTTATAGAAGAGGCTTTCTTTTCTCCATTGTATGTTCTTGGCCCCTTTATCAAAAATTATTTGACTATATACATGTGGTTTTATTTCTGAACTTTCTATTCTGTTCCATTGGTCTGAGTGTCTACTTTTCCGCCAATACCATGCTGTTTTGATTGTCGTGGCCCTATAATATAGTTTGAAGTCAGGTATTGTAATGCCCCCAGCTTCATTCTTTTTCTTTAGGATCGCTTTGGGTATTCAGGGTTTTTTATAGTTCCATATAAATCTGATGATTTTTTGCTCTATTTCTTTAAAAAATGTCATTGGATTTTGATGGGAATTGCATTAAATTTGTATATTGCTTTGGGTAATATGGCCATCTTGATTATATTTATTCTTCCTAACCAAGAACAAGGAATATTCTTCCATCTCATTATATCTTTTTTGATTTCTCTTAACAATGGTTTATAGTTTTCATTATATAAGTCCTTTACATTCTTTGTTATGTTTATTCCTAAGTATTTTATTTTTTTTGTTGCAATCGTGAAGGGGATTATTCTTTTGAGTTTGTTCTCAGTTGTTTCATTGTTGGCATATAGAAAGGCTATTGACTTCTGTATGTTAATTTTGTATCCTGCGACCTTACTGTATTGGCTTATTGTTTCTAGTAGTCTTTTTGTGGATTCTTTGGGGTTTTCAGTGTATAGGATCATATCATCTGCAAAAAGTGATACCTTTACTTCTTCTTTTCCGATATGGATGCCTTTTATTTCTTTGTCTTGTCTGATTGCTCTGGCTAGAACCTCTAGTACCACATTAAATAAGAGTGGAGAGAGTGGACAACCCTGTCTTGTTCCTGATTTAAGGGGGAAAGCCTTCAGTTTAGTGTCATTTAATATGATGTTAGCTGATGGTTTATCTTATATGGCCTTTATCATGTTGAGATATTTTCCTTCTATACCCATTTTGTTGAGAGTCTTAAACATAAAATTGTGTTGTATTTTATCGAAAGCCTTTTCTGCGTCTATTGATAAGATCATGTGGTTTTTATTCTTTGTTGTGTTGATATGGTGTATTACGTTAACCGTTTTACATATGTTGAACCATCCTTGAGATTCTGGGATGAATCCCACTTGATCATGATGTATTATTTTTTTAATATGTTGTTGTATTTGATTTGCTAGTATTTTGTTTAGTATTTTAGCATCTGTATTCATTAGAGATATTGGTCTGTAGTTTTCTTTTTTTGTGCCATCCTTGCCTGATTTTGGTATGAGGGTTATGTTGGCCTCATAAAATGTGTTTGGAAGTATTGCTTCTTCTTCAATTTTTTGTAAGACTTTCAGTAGAATAAGAACCAAGTCTTTGAATGTTTGATAAAATTCACTGGTATAGCTGTCAGGGCCTGGACTTTTATTTTGGGGAGGTTTTTAATGTTTTTTTCTATTTCTTCTCTACTAATAGGTCTGTTTAGGCTTTCTGCTTCTTCTTGACTGAGTCTAGGAAGGTTGTATTGTTCTAGGAATTTATCTATTTCTTCTAGATTGTTTAATTTAGTGGCATATAGTTTTTCATAGTATTCTACAGTGATTCTTTGTATATCTACGGTGTCCGTGGTGATTTCTCCTCTTCCATTTTGGATTTTGTTTATATGAGTTCTTTCTCTTTTTTCCTTGGTAAGTCTTGTCAAGGGTTTGTCAATTTTGTTGATCTTTCAAAGAACCAGCTCCTTGTTCTATTAATTTTTTCTATAGTTTTTCTGTTCTCTATTTCATTTATTTCTGCTCTGATTTTTATTATTTCCTTTCTTTGGCTGGTTTTGGGTTGTCTTTGTTCTTCTTTTTCTAGTTCCTTAAGGTGGGAAGTTAAGTGGTTCACTTGGGCTCTCTCTTGTTTGTTCATATAGGCCTGAAGTGATATGAACTTCCCTCTTATCACTGCTTTTGCTGCATCCCATAGATTCTGATATGGCGTATTGTCATTTTCATTAGTCTGTATATATCTTTTGATCTCTGCACTTATTTCTTCTTTGACCTATTCATTTTTTTAAAGTATGTTGTTTAGTTTCCACATTTTTATGGGATTTTTTCCTCTTTTTTGCAGTTGAATTCTAGTTTCAAGGCTTTATGATCAGAAAATATGCTTGGTACAACTTCGACTTTTCTGAATATGCTGATGTTGTTTTTGTGGCCCAACATATGGTCAATTCTTGAGAATGATTCATGTGCACTGGAGAAAAATGTATACTCAGTCACTTTGGGATGAAATGTCCTGTAGATGTCTATCATATCCAGGTGCTCTAGTGTTTTGTTTAAGGCCACTATATCTTTGTTGATTCTCTGTTTGGATGACCGATCTAGAGCTGTCAGCGGTGTATTGAGGTCTCCAAGTATGATTGTATTTTTGTCAGTTTTTGTTTTAAGGTCAATAATAGCTGTCTTATATATTTTGGTGCTCCTTGGTTTGGTGCATATATATTAAGAATTGTTATGTCTTCTTGATTCAGTGTCCCCTTAGCCATTATGAAATGGCCATTTTTGTCTCTGAGTACTTTTGTTGTCTTGTAGTCAGCATTATCAGATATGAGTATTGCTACGCCTGCTTTTTTTTGGATGTTATTTGCTTGGAGTATTGTTTTCCAGCCTTTCACTTTGAGTTTGTTTTTATCCTTGTTATTTAGATGAGTTTCCTGTAGGCAGCATACAGTTGGATTTTCTTTTTTAATCTATTCTGCTACTCTGTGTCTTTTTATTGGTGAGTTTAATCCATTTACATTTAGTGTAATTATTGACACTTGTGAGTTCCCTATTGCCATTTTATAGATTGCTTTCTGTTAGTTTTGTGTCTTGTTTGATCCTTCTCTTTCGTTTTTCTATCTTTTGTTTTTATTTGGTTGTATTCCATACATCTTTCCTCTGTTGCTATCTTTTTTATCTCATGTGCTTCTGTGGTGGTTTTTTCAATGGTGGTTACCTTTAAGTAATGAAAAGGTTTCCTACCCTGTTCATTGTAGCGCACTATTTTGTGAGTACTTTTGCACTCCATCGCCCTTTGCTACTGTTAATCTCCATCCTTTCCCCCCTTTCTTTTTGTTGTTGTCACAGTTTCAATTTGGTTTTATTGTGTTCTTCTTGGAGCTTTTACTTGTGGCTCAGTTTTTTTTTTTGTTCTTTGTATCTAATTGGAGAACCCCCTTTAATAATTTCTGGAGTGGGGGTTTTCTGATGATAAATTCCCTCATCTTTTCTGTATCTGTGAATGTTTTTATTTCTCCTTCATATTTGAAGGATAGCTTTGATGGGTATAGTATTTGTGGCTGAGAGTTCCTATCTTTCAGGACTTTAAATATTGGGGTCCACTCTCTTCTAGCTTGTAGAGTTTCTGCTGAGAAATCTGAGATAATCTAATGGGCCTTCCTTTATATGTTATATTCTTCTTTTCCCTGGCTGCCTTGAGAATTTTTTCTTTGCCATTGTTTTGTGCCAATTTCATTATGATGTGCCTTGGAGTAGGTTTGTTGGGGTTAAGAAAACTCGGAGTTCTGTTTGCTTCATGAATTTGAGACTTTAGTTCTTTCCACAGGCTTGGGAAGTTCTCATCTATTATTTTTTTGAATATGTTCTCCATTCCATTTTCTCTCTCTTCTCCCTCTGATATTCCTATTATTCTTATGTTATTCTTTCTGATGGAGTTAGATAATTCTTGTAGGGCTATCTCATTTTTTTAAATTTTTGAGTCTCTTTCTTCTTCTCTCTGTTGTGCGTCAAGTTGCTTGTCTTCTATTTCACTAATCCTCTCTTCTATCTGGCCTGTTCTATTAGCTAAGCTTGTTACCTCCTTTTTCAGCTCGTGAACTGAGTTTTTCATCTCTGTTTGATTTGTTTTTATAGTTTCAATTTCCTTGGACATATATTCTTTGTGTTCATTGAGTTGTTTTCTGAGTTCCCTAAATTGCCTTTCCGTGTTCTCATGTATATCTCTGAGTATTTTTAGAATTTCTATCTTGAATTCTCTTTCATTTAGCTCCAAGGTTTCCAATATATTAAATTTTTTCTCCATAGATTTTTCCTCATCTATCAGTGTTACCTCTCTTTCTTTTGTATCCATGATATTCAATTTTCTCTTCCTTAATGGCATCTGAGGGTGCTTTTGTTGATAGTATTAATGAGATTTAATAAAGAATAAAAAGTTAAATGAAAAATCGAAAAAAGTTGTTTTTTTAAATTCATAATGAAATAAAGAAAAATAAAATAATATAAAAATTAAAAAAAGTTTTTTAAAAAGAAAATTATTCCCCCCCTTCTCTTTTCCTCCCCTCTCCTCTCCCCTCTTTCTTGAGAAAATCTTTTGGTGAACTGTGAATTATATTGTATTTAATAGAACAAACAATGCCTGTAATGGAGGGCCTGAATTGGGGAAAAGTAATAAAGGGGCAAAAATAAAATAAAATAAAATAAAATAAAAAAAATTTAAAAAAGGGGGGGTGTGGACCCACAAAAAGCAAATAATGAAAAAATTTGGATCAAGAATAAAGTGATTTGCGTTTAGGTGTTGGTTGACTAAGAGTTATGATGAGAGGAATAAGAGGGAAACAGGAAAATGGGGGACAAATTAAAAAATTACTATTGTATTTAGTAGAACAAGAGCTTGATAAAATGGAGAGCCAGGGATGGGAGCACTGCTAGTGAATTAAAAAGGTGAAGTAAAACCCCCCCAAAATGCCACAAACATAAGTTTGAGTCCCAGATAAGATAATTTGTTTGTTATTGAGTATTGAATGAGAGGAGATGTAAAGGAGAAAGGAAGAAACTAATATAGAGGGAGAAAAGAAAGAGAGAGAGAGAGAAAAAAAAGAGGGAACCGCTAAAAGAAGAAAGTAGAAAAAAGAGGAGAGAGAGAGAGTTAAGGGTTTTGGAATGCAACCCTCATAGAGAGAAAGGAAGAGGAAAGAAAAGATAATGGGAGATGTGACACTTATGGGTAGTGTAGTTCAAGGAGAGGAGAGAGTAAGACCGGTAGAGAGTTAAATGACCAAATTGGTGGAGGAAAAGAAAAAATCAAGAATGAAGATAAGAGAAACAAACGAACAAATATAATAAAATGGGATAGCTTATAAAGTCTGCGGATTATTCTTGATTTTGAGAGGTTATCTTCTTGCTTTTTCTTTTCTCTCCCTCTTCCTCGTCGGTGACTCTGTACCCCGGGTTCTGCCCCTTTGGCACGCTCAGGTAGAGGTTTGCAGTTGATAAGTCTCTATTGCGATGTCATGTATTGTGCTTTAATCACATTGGCAGTTGAGGCTCATTAGCATTTATAGGTTCCGACAGTGAGAGAGTCCATGTTCCTGGAGCCTCTCTCCTAGTCTTTCCTTCCTCGATTAGTAGCCTGATAATCCAGCTATGGGGTTGCTGCTGCCTCTGCCTGGATAGTAAGAGGCTCAAAGAGCTGGCCACTCCCCACTCTATTCCCACTCAGCACAGGGCTCTGGGTAAGGCTCAGTCAGTTAGAGCTGCTAGCATAATCAGCCGGGGCTTCCGCCCACTCAAAGACCTCTGGCTCTGCCACTCTGTCCGGTAACACAGGCAGGCACCCACTCCTGGGGTGCTTGGAGGAAACTCTCGCTCACTATCTGCACGCGTGCAGACCAGGATGTCAGACCTGAAGTCTCGCCCTCTGAGTGAAACCCCCCACCCGCACTGAAAATTTCCAGCGTTGGAATTGGCTCTCGGTCCTTCCCCGTGTGCAGCTTTTTCAAGGCGCTGGGGCGGCCTGAGATTCCGCTTTCAGCCCACACAAAGGCCCCTGACTCTGCCCCTCTGTGGGATAACACGGGCAGGCAGTGCCGAGGCACTCGGAGGAAACTCTCGCTCACTATCTGCATGCGCAGACCAGGGTATCAGACCAGCAGCGTCACCCTCTGAGTGAAACCCCCTCCCGTACGGAAAAGTTCCTGTGTTGGAATTAGTTCTTGGTCCCTCCTTATGCACGGATCCCTCAGGGCGCTGGGGCGGCCTGGAGATTCCACTTTCGGCCCACACAAAGGCCTCTGACTCTGCCTCTCTGTGGGACAACATGGGCGCACACTCCCAGGGATTTGGAAGGAATCTCTCACCCACTATCTGCACGCGCCAAGCAGGAGATCGGGTAAAATGGCTGCCCTGCTTGTCTTTCTTTGTCTGGGTTTGGTGCGAGTGTTAGCTGTATTGCCCGGGTTGTCACAGGAACAGTTTTTCCTCGGCTTGGATCTCCGTGCCATAGCCTGGTTCAGCCGTTTGTGCCGCGGCCTGGATCTATTCACCCCCTTTGCCCACCTCAGTTTCTATATTCTCAGTTTCCAGTGAAAGCCGCCCTGTTTAGGTTAGTGAGGAAGGTGGAGCATTTCTTACTCCCTATTTCCTTCGGGGTTTGGTTATATATTTAGCCAATTTTTCGCTCGACCATACCTTCGGGTGTATTGCGAAACATCTGGAGGCTCCAAGGATAGGTTTTTCTGTTTCTGGTTGAAGATCTTGTTGAGTTTTGGGGGAGATTTATCGGTATCGCTTCCTACCCCGCCATTACTCTGATGTCATCCACCTTTACTTCTTTTATCCCCCAATATGAGTACCTTTTATTTCTTTCTCTTGCCTGATTGCTCTGGCTCAGAATTCCAGTAGTATGCTGAATAAGAGTGGAGAGAGTGGGCATCCTTGTCTTGTTTCTGATTTTAGCAGAAAAGCTTTCAGATTTTTTACCATTTAATATGATATTGGCTATGCTTTGTCACATATAGCCTTTATTATGTTGAGGTGCTTTCCTTCTATACCCATTTTTGGTGTTTTAAGCATAAATAGATATTGTATCTTATCAAATGCCTTTTCTGCATCTATTAATAGAATCAAACAATTTTTGTCCTTTGTTTTTATTTTGTTTTTGTTTTTTTATATTTTTCAGAAGCTGGAAATGGGGAGAGACAGTCAGACAGACTCCCGCATGTGCCTGACCGGGATCCACCCAGCACGCCCACCAGGGGCGACGCTCTGCCTAAAAGGGGGTGATGCTCTTCCCCTCCGGGGCATCGCTCTGCCGCGACCAGAGCCACTCCAGCGCCTGGGGCAGAGGCCAAGGAGCCATCCCCAGCGCCCGGGCCATCCTTGCTCCAATGGAGCCTTGGCTGCGGGAGGGGAAGAGAGAGACAGAGAGGAAGGAAGGGGAGGGGGTGGAGAAGCAAATGAGTGCTTCTCCTATGTGCCCTGGCCGAGAATCGAACCCGGGTCCCCCACACGCCAGGCCGACGCTCTACCACTGAGCCAACCGGCCAGGGCCTGTCCTTTGTTTTGTTGATGTGGTGTATTAAGTTGGTTGACTTGCATATGTTGAACCATCCTTATGTTCCTGGAATGACTCTGACTTGATCATGATGTATATTTTGTTTCTTTAGAGAGAGGAAAGGAGAGAGATGAAAAGCAACAATTCGTTGTTGTGGTACTTTAGTTGTTCATTGCTTACCTTGACCAGGGTGCTCCAGCAGAGCCAGAGACCCCTTGTTCAAGCCAGCAACCTTGGGCTTCTAGCCAGCTACCTTCAGGCTCAAGCCAGTGACCATAGGGTCATGTCTATGATCCCAAATTCAAGCCAGCTACCCCATGCTCAATCTGGTAAGCCTGCACTTAAGCCGGTGACCTTTAGGTTTCAAACTTGGGTCATCAGCATCCCAGCTCAAAGCTCTATCCACTGTACCACTCTCTGGTCAGACATGATGCATTTCTTTCTTTTCTTTTTTTTTTTTTTTGTATTTTTCCGAAGCTGGAAATGGGGAGAGACAGTCAGGCAGACTCCCGCAAGCGCCCGACCAGGATCCACCCGGCACGCCCACCAGGGGGCGACGCTCTGCCCTCCGGGGCGTTGCTCTGTCATGACCAGAGCCACTCTAGCACCTGGGGCAGAGGCCAAGGAGCCATCCCCAGCGCCCAGGCCATCTTTGCTCCAATGGAGCCTCGCTGCGGGAGGGGAAGAGAGAGACAGAGAGGAAGGAGAGGGGGAGGGGTGGAGAAGCAGATGGGCGCCTCTCCTGTATGCCCTGGCCGGGAATCGAACCCGGGACCTCTGCACACCAGGCCAACGCTCTACCACTGAGACAACCGGCCAGGGCTGATGCATTTCTTTAAGTGTGTTATTGTATTCAATTTGCTAGTATTTTGTTTAGAATTTTTGCATCTATATTCATTAGAGATGTTGTTCTGTAGTTTTCTTTTTTTGTGTTGTCCCTGCCAGGTTTTAGTATCAGGTGTTATGTTGGCCTTACAAAATACATTAGAGAGCATTGCTGCTGCTTCTATTTTTTGGATGACTTTGAGAAGTATAGGTACTAAATCTTTGAATGTTTGGTAGAATTCACCAGTATATCAATCTGGTACTAGACTTTTATTTTGGTGGAGGTTTTTGATAGTTGTTTCTATTTCCTCCCTGCTTATAGTCTATTTAGGTTTTCCACTTCTTTGTGAATCAGTCTAGGAAGATTGTATAGTTCTAGTAACTTATTCATTTCTTCTAGATTTTTGAATTTGGTGTCATATGATCTTTCATAGTATTCTATTATAATCCTTAGTATATCTATGATGTCTGTGGTAATTTCTCTTTCATTTTGGATTTTGTTTATACGAGCTCTTTCTCTTTTGTCTTTAGTGAGTCTAGCCAAGGATTTATCAATTTTATTTATCTTTTCAAAGAAGTAGCTCTTTGTTGTATTAATTTTTTCTATGGTCTTTATGTTCTCTATTTCACTTAATTCTGCTTTAATTTTTACTATTTCCTTTCTTCTGCTGACTTTGGGTGGCTCTTGTTCTTTTATTGTTCTTTAAGATACGATGTTAGGTTGTTTACTTGGGATATTTCTTGTTTCTTGATATAAGCTTGTAATTATATAAACTTTTATCACTGCTTTCTCTGCATCCCAGAAGTTCTGATATGTTGTGTTGTCATTCTCATTTGTTTGTATATATCTTTTGGTCTCTGCTTTTATTTCTTCTTTGACCCAGTCATTTTTTAGAAGTATGTTATTTAATTTCCACATTTTTGTGGGTTTTTTAAATTTCCTTTTTGCAGTTGAATTCTATTTTCAAAGTCTTATGGTCAGAGGATATGTTTGGTATAATTTCAATCTTCTTGAATTTGTTGAGATTAATTTTGTGGTTCAACATATGGTCTGTCTTTGAGAATGTTCTGCCCTTCACGTTTTTCACCAAACCCTCTGGCCCCCCTCCCATTTGACAAACATGAAAACGTTTTCTGTTTCCCTGAGTCTGTTTCTATTCTGCTTGTTTGCTTTTCTTTTACATTGAATTGTTGATAGATATATGTTTATTGCCATTTTGTTTTTAGTCAAGTTCTCCTAGTATACTTATGTGATGTCCTATACCTTTTCAAAATATGAAATTATTGTTTTATTTTTGAAAGTGGGAGAAAGAAATTGTTGTGTGTGTGTGTGTGACTGAGAGATAGAGAGTGAGAAAAAGAGAGTTGAATTAATATCTATCTTCTCAATAGAATATAAGCTCTCTTAGAACAGGTAGAGCTTGATCTGTATCCCCAGGCATAATAAATATCCAAGCATATAGTTGATACTCAGTAATATTTGGTTGAGTAACTGAAAAAAATATAATTAAACTCTGTGGTGACTTTAAAAAAAGACCAATTTGTTTTACAAGGTGTTTCTATAGCTTATATGGGTAGACTGCATCGTATATGGATGATATTTGTTCTCCTGTCTTGATATTTTGAAAATACTATAACAAAATGCCTCAGACTGGGTACCTATAAACAACAGTGATTTCCCACAGTTCTGGAGACTGGGGAGTTTCCAAGACCAAGACTCAAGCAGATTCAATGTCTGGTGATCTGATAAGGTCCTGTTTTCTGGTACTTTTTTCTATGTACTCCCTTGGAAAAAGGGGTGAGGGAGTCCTCTTCAGTTTGTTTGATAAAGGCACTAATGCCATCTATCAGGGCTCCTCCCTCATGACCTAATCCCCTCCCAAATGCCCTACCTCAAAGTACTGTTACATTGGAGATTAGATTTTCAGAATATGAATTTTTGAGGGGATATACTCTTTCAAATGATAGCATCTTCCAAATATATATATTAAATTAAGTGAGAAGTGGGGAGGCAGTAAGACCGAGTCCTGCATGCACCTTGACTGTGATCCACCCCACTACTAGGCGATACTCTACCCATCTGGGGTTGCTGCTCTGTTGCTTGACAACTGAGCTATTTTAGTGCCTGAGGCGAGGCCATGGAGCCATCCTCAGGACCTGGGGTCAACTCACTCGAACCATTCAAGCCATGGCTGCAGACGGGGAAGACAGAGGGGAGAGAGAGAGAGAGAGAGAGGGAGAGAGAGAGATGGAGGAAGAGGGAGGGGGAAGAGGGAAGGAGGAAGGGGAAAGGGGAAAGGGGGAAAAGGGAAGGGGAAGGGTGGAGAAGCAGATGGTCACTTCCTCTGTGTGCCCTGACCAGGAATTAAACCTAGGACTCTCACATGCCGGGCTGACGCTCTACCACTGCACTAACTGGCCAGGGCCCCAAATAGATTTTGCTATCATCTTTATTGTAATTTTATTATTGGGAAACAGATAGTAACAAATAGTAACAATAGTAACAAATATTAAAAACAATGAACACTGATTGTTTGTTACAGGCTCAGCATTAGTCTAAATACTTTACTTGTAGAGCTGAATTTGATTCTCATGACAAACCCATGGGTTAGTTAAGATTATTACTCATTCTACACATGGGGAAACTGAGATGCAAAGTATTAAGAGTCAATAATTGAAAAGTAGGAGTGTTGAACATCTAATCCCAAATAGTTTGGAGCTTAACTGTGCATGCTCTTAACTATTTTATTATAATGTTTTTGAATGATTGTTCTTAAAAACATATTTAATTTTCTTTTAATTTGTAATTCAACCAACTACAGTATTAAAAATAAAGAAGAAAGATGACTGTTATTTAAAACTGTAAGATTATTATTACTATATAATTTATTTGAATACTTATTAATTCAGTTCCTTAAACACAACATAATGACTTTGCCTAAAGCTGGGGAAAATAAATTTATTGTAAAAGCTACTATAACTGATGTTATATGCCACAATACACCAAATGCCTCTATAAATTTTTATTCTAAAGGTTGCATGTAGATGACAATTCTTTGTCATCCTAATATCTTTCTGCAATTATAATGAAAACATTTTTCAGACAAGTGCTTCCACGCATTTTCAATATTTTTTCATTTCTTACTCTCTTTTCATAGATGGTGATGCTTGAAATTCTATAACGACTTTCCAGTTTTCAAAATTAGAACATATAGAAATGAAGAATTATATATGATAGCTTAATGAAACAATTTCTATTATATTCAAAGGTTAGACTAGTCTAATTAGGGGGGAAATGACAGTAAGATACAGTATAAGTTAAAACAAATTTGTGCATCATTTAAGAGTTTGCTTCCCTATTAGACTTATGAACTTTATATCCTTTACACCTCAGAAAAATATCATGTAAAATTTAAAATGAATATTTATAGTACATAAATGATCAGAGTTCAGCTACCATAAGATATGCCTTTAAGCAAATATTATTTTCATAATAATAATTTTATACATTTTTTATGAAGATATAATTTTTTTTTAAGATTTTTGTGCTAACCTTTAGCCCTTCAGCCATTTTCTCAATCCCCTTTGCAGGCTTCCTCTGTCTCTGCCCAAACGTTCAGTTATGTAATGAAATGGCCCAAGACTATCCTATACCCCCTTCCTTCTGAAGCCATGCTATGGAAACTCAAATGCCCTCAAAGCCAGTGGGTACTGCAAATCTGTGAAGAGGCCCTGTAAAAAATAGGGAAAATTGTTGGACTAGAAAATGTATACAATATACAAATATTCTTAAATTCAGGAAAATTTAAGCCATCTGGCTGGTGAACGTCAAACAATCAAGCCTCCCTGTTGGATTGATTGAGCTCCTTGAGGGCCTTGCTCTCTACTCTTTCCCATTAGAAAATCTCATTTATGCCTCTGGCCTCATTTACCATCTGGCTAATGACTCTCAAATATCTAGATCTTTTGTTGAGCTACATAGTTTTATATGCATTTGTGCATCTGATATTTCAAAATGATAGCCTATATTCAACCCAAACATCTTTAAATCTAGTTTTCTTCTAATGTTCCCCATCTCCACAAATTGGTCCTCACTTATTCATCTGCACAAACAGAATATCTAGGGCTTTCCTTGACAACTTCCTCTGCCTTACCATACTTTCCCCCGTCCCACTACCTAAGCTCATACCAAGGCCAGTCACACCTTTTTAACATGTCTCTGTCCTTCTCTTCACCTCCACTGCCACCAACTTTGTTTTGTCTTCTATAATCTCTTGCTTGGACACTTGCAACACCCATTTACAACCTTTCCATCTAGTCAGCATTCTCTACGGTCTGTTCTCCATATTAAAATCAGCGTGATCTTCTTAAAATGTAATTCTACTCTTGTGACTCTTCTGCTTAATATCTTTCAGTGGCTTCCAATTGCTCTTAACATCCAAATTTTTTGACATGGTTTTAGAGTTTTAAAAAGTTTGGCTTTTCTCCTTCTCAGACTACGTCTAGCCTCATCTTCCCTTTGCTCCTTGTTCTGTAGCCTACCTGCCACCTGTAGAAGCACTGGAACTTCTTCCGCCTCTCTGCCTGGGAAGTTTCTGCCATACCATCTTTGCCCAGAGCACTTTTATTCCTTCAAGCCTCAGGTAAGTGTCGTTCCCCAAGAAAGCCTTTTTTGAAACTCCGAGCCTAGAAAAGGACTCCTTTGACATATCCTCATAAAGAAACTTTTGTCTTTCCTCATCACAGTTTGTGATTGTGTTCATACTCAGCACTGTGATTATTTGGTGAAAGCCTGCATCCCTTACTTGCCTCTAGCAGAGCAGAGTTTTTCTGCTTTTGCTCGGAGATTACATGCATCATAAATATTTTTGAGTTGAACAGATGTTTGATAAGTCAACATATAACTAAGGCTCAGTGCAAGCAGTCTTCAGAAAGACAAGAAACACCTAACAAGCCTGTGAGCTCCTCGGGCATTTACTGTTCAGGGCTGCTGTGATTTCCCACTGCTCTGCTTGAGCCCGAGGCGACTCTGTCATATCTCCTCAGCGGGCAGAGTTTGCACAGACCTAACTGGGGCCCACTGAAAATAGAGCCGGCAGCAGCTTATGAAGAGTTGGTCTGTCATTTGTAATACGTCCCCTAGCTACAGCCCACATCTCTTGGAGATGGCATCATAAACATTCGCTGCTCACTTCCTTTCTGTGGTTTCTAACGGTGGTTTGTGTTTGAAGTAGCAAATTGGGTTCTGCTGTCTTCCGCTCCTGAAGGTCCTTCTTAGGTTGACATGTGTAAGTCCACATTTAGGTTTATTAAACTTCCTTCAGGTGATGACCCTCTCCAAATGGGAAAACAATTCTACAGTGGTCCTGTATATGGTTACCTTATGTTAAGGTATATTGGTTGTGGATTTCTCAAATTCTGTGTTATAGCTCTACTAACAAATCATAAACTTTTTCAGGTCAGGTGATTCTCAGTTTTCCAACAGACAAATGTTTTGAACACAGTAGAAATTTCCTAAATTTGGTATCCCAAAAGTCAGGAACAATGGTTAGTTATACCAATAAGATATAGTAGTCTGTCTAGGAAGTTGGATATTTTGGCATATACTCATTTTATTATATTTTGGTGGTGATAAAAATAAATATCAGTAATTGTCAGACCTACAAGTGTTACTTTCTTTTCAAAATTATATTGAGGCATATATCAGGTTATGTTATTTTATCCAAAAATATATGAGCATGCATCCTTAATGAATCAAACATTTATTTTTATAATATGACCAATATTATGACAGCTAACAAAATGAATAATTTCCTAATTCTATTTAATACTTAATTTATGTTAAAATTTTTCTAATTATCTCAGAGATGTCTTTTTGCTATTGGTCTGATTATGGATCCAAGCAAGATACTATATTGCTTTTGATTTTCATACTCTTAAGTATATTTTGTGCTCTAACAATTTCCCCTTTATTCTCTATGCCACAGTTAGCAGGAGAAATTGAGCCCTTTATCCAGTAGAATGTCCAGTAGGCTTTAGTCAATTGCTTTCTTATGTATCATTTATCTTGTCTTGCTATCTCTTGTGCGTCTTATAAAATGGTTCTCATATAGAGATAATTAGATTCAGATTCAATGATGACAACATAGTCTCATAGGTTGTGCTCTGTACATCCTAATGCTTCACATTCGGAGGCACAAAAATGTTTGCTTGTTTCACTTTTAGTTATGCTTACATTTCAGTAGTAACAGCCCAATCCTTCCACTAAAAGTTTCCCATCCACTTTGTACCTAGTAATTTTAAAATCCATTGATTACTCTCCCTGTTTATTATGTAATTAGCATTCAAAATGGTAACTTTCTAATGTAATCATTTTATTTTCATTTATTAGCTATAACTCTAAAGAAGAGCTTACTTTATTTGGCTTTTTTGAAATAAGAAAAATAGGATATATTATTTTTCTCTTAAAATATCAATTAAGTGGGTAAGTTGTATTCAAACAAATTTTCTAGTACCTAACCAGTTTTTAAAATATTATTATTATTATTATTATTATTATTTTAGTGAGAGAGACAGAGAGAGGGACAGATAGGGACAGAGAGTCAGGAAGGGAGATAAATGAAAAGCATCAATTCTTTGTTGTGGCACCTTAGTTGTTCATTGATTGCTTTCTCATATGTGCCTTGATTGGGGGGAGGTGGCTACAGCAGAGCAAGTGACCCCTTGCTCAAACCAGTGACCTTGGGCTCAAGCAACAACCTTTGGGCTCAAGCCAGCTACCATGGGGTCATGTCTATAATCCCATGCTCAAGCCAGAGACCCCGTGCTCAAGCTGGTGAGCTCACGCTCAAGTGGGCAACCTTGGGGTTTTGAACCTGGGTCCTCTGCTTCCCAGTCTGACACTCTATCCACTATGCCACCACCTGGTCAGGCTAAAATATTATTTTAAATATTATTTTCAAAGGTTTATTATATCAGATGTTGTAAGCCAGTACAATCTTTATGTAGGCATACCTCAAGTTATTGTGCTTGGCTTTACTGAGCTTTGTAGATACTGAGATTTTCACAAATTGAAGGCTTGTGGCGATCACTAGTGGAGTGACATCAGAGAAATGGTGCTGTGGGGAGCGATACTGATAAATCTCCCCAAAATTTCAACAAGTTCTTCAACCAGAGACAGAAAAATCTATCCTTGGAGCATCTAGAAGTTCCACACTGAACACGAAGGTATGATTGAGCAAAAAATTAACTAAATGTATAGTCAACCCCGAAGGAAATAAGATGGAGAATGGAACACTCCGCCTTCCTCACTAACCTAAACAAGGGCTGCTTTCACTTGGAACTGAGAGAATAAGAACTAAGGCGAGCAAAGGGTCTGTGAATAGAGCCAGGCTGCGGCACAGATGTCTGAGCCAGGCTGTGGCACAGATGTCCAAGCCAAGGAAAGACTGTGCCTATGGCGACCCATTCAACACAAGCTAACTCCCGCGCCAAACCCAGACAAATATAGGCAAGTGCGGCAGCCATTAGCCCCGATCTCCTAGTCGGCGAGCACAGATAGTGTGCGAGAGGTTCCTCCTAGCGCCCCAAGAGTAGGCACCCGTGTTTCCGGACAGAGGGGCAGAGTCAGAGGCTTTTGTGTGGACTGTAATCAGAGTCTCGGTGCTGCCTCTGCACCTAGAAGCGGCGTGCAGGGAGTGCGCGGAAGCGAAATTTCCTACACCCGAACTTCTCCAGGTGGGCAAGGTGCCTCACCCAGCCATACAAGCTAACAGACCTGGGAAGGATTAACTTAACCCATAGTCTACTCACCTCCCAACTGACCTATGTGACCCTAACTGACAAGATCTCTCTCAGTTCAGCGATCTCAGACAAGAGGCGTGATATTTTTTTGTGTCTCTTGCTATGCTATGCACGTAGGGGTTGGAGCAACTTCTGATTGACAGAGCTTTCATACTAAGGGCTATATGTTAAAAAGAGGGATTTGGCAGCTTGTAGGACCTCTTGTTTTGCAAACAGTGACTAGGGTATCTTCTACCCAGCCAAAACAGGTTAGAAAGTGCCAAAAGCCTGGGGAAAGTGGTCCCACAGAGTGCTGAGGAATTCGGGACACACCTAGAGGCACATAGAAAGGCACCTTGAAAACAATTAGCTCCAAGCCCCACCTGATTATGCTAGCGGCTCTGACTGATTGAGCCTTACCCAGAGCCCTGCGCTGAGTGGGGATAGAGGGGGGATTTTCCAGCTCTTTGAGCCTCTTACTCTCCAGGCAGAGGCAGCAGCAACCCCATAGCTGCATCATCAGGCTGCTAATTCAGGAAGGAAAGACTAGAAGAGAGGCTCTGGGAAAACAGACTTTCTCATTGTGAGAGCCTGCAAATGCTAACGAGCCTCGACTGCCAAGGAGACTGAAGCCTAATATATGACATTGCCATAGAGACTTATCAACTGCAAACCTCTACCTAAGCGTGCAACAGGGGCAGAGCCTGGGGTACAGAGTCACCAACCAGAAAGAAGGAGAGAAAAGAAAAAGCAAGAAGATAACCTCTCAAAATCAAGAAAAATCCACAGACTTTATAACCTTTTCCGTTTTATTTTATTTGTTCGTTTTTCCTTTCATTTTCTTGTCTTGATTATTTTCTTTTTCTTCCACTTTGATCGTTTTATTCTCTGCCAGTCTTACTCTTTTCTATTCTTGAACTACACTACCCATAAGTGTTACATATCCCATTTTCTTTCCTTTCTTTCTATGAGGGTTGCATTCCAAAACCCTTAACTCTCTCTCTCTCTTTTTGTTCTTTTTACTTTTTTCTTCTTTTTGTTTTTTCCTCTTTCTTTTTTTCTCCCTCTATATTAGTTCCTTCTTTTCTCTTTTACTTTTCCTCTTATTCAATCCTCAATCACGAACAAATTATTTTATTTGGGACTCAAATTTTTCTTTGTGGCACTTTGGGTGTGTTTTACTTCACTTTTTGAACTTATTAGCAGTGCTCCCAACCCTGGCTCTCCATTTTATCTAGTTTTTGCTCCACTAAACACAATAGTAATTTTTTTCTTTTTTTCCCATTTCCCTCTTATCCCTCTCATTATATCTATTAGTCAACCATCACTTAAAAGCAAATCATTTTATTCTTGACCCAAATTTTTTTCTTTTATGCATTTCATGGGTTCATACCCCCTTTCTTGCCCCTTTATCACTTCTCCCCAACTCAGACCCTCCATTATAGGTAGTTTTTGTTCTATTTAGCACAATTTAATTCACAGTTCATCACAATTTTTTCTCAAGAAAGAGGAGACAGGAGAGGAGAGGGAAAAAAAGGGAAATAATATTTTTTTACTTTTTATTCTTTTTTCTTTTTGTAGTTTTCTGAAGCTTGAAACAGGGAGGCAGTCAGACAGACTCCCGCATGTGCCTGAACAGGATCCACCTGGCAAGTTTACCAAGGGGCGATGCTCTGCCCATCCGGGGCAATGCTCTGCCCATCCGGGGCGTTGCTCTGTTGTGACCAGAGCCAATCTAGCACTTGAGGCAGAGACCACGGAGCCATCCCCAGCAACCAGCACCTTGGCTGTGGGAGGGGAAGAGAGAGACAGAGAGGAAGGAGAGGGGGAGGAATGGAGAAGCAAATGGGTGCTTCTCCTGTGTGCCCTGGCCAGGAATTGAACCTGAGACTTTGGCACGCCAGGCAACGCTCTACCACTGAGCCAACCAGCCATGGCCTACTTGTTATTCTTTATTAATTCTCATTAGTACTATCAACAAAACCACCCTCAGATGCCATTAAGGAAAAGGAAATCAAATATCATGGATACAAAAGACAGAGAGGTAGCACAGATAGATGAGGAAAAATCTATGGAGAAAAAATTTAATATATTGGAAAACTTGGAGCTAAATGACAAAGAATTTAAAATAGAAATCCTAAAAATACTCAGAGATATACAAGAAAACATAGAAAGGCAATTTAGGGAGCTCAGAAAACAACTCAATGAACACAAAGATTATATTACCAAGGAAATTGAAACTATAAAAACAAATCAAACAGAGATGAAAAATTCAATTCATGAGCTGAAAAACAAGGTAACAAGCTTAGCTAATAGAACAGGCCAGATAGAAGGTAGGATTTGTGAAATAAAAGACAAGCAACTTGAGGCACAACAGAGAGAAGAAGAAAGAGACTAAAAAATTTAAAAAAATGAGAAATTCCCACAGAAATTGTCTGACTCCATCAAAAAGACTAACATAAGAATAATAGGTATATCAGAGGGAGAAGAGAGAGAAAATGGAATGGAGAACAAATTCAAACAAATAATAGATGAGAACTTCCGAAGCCTGTGGAAAGAACTAAAGCCTCAAATTCAAGAAGCAAGCAGAACACCGAGTTTTCTTAATCCCAACAAACCTACTCCAAGGCACATCATAATGAAATTGGCATAAACCAATGACAAAAAAAAAAAAAATTCTCAAGGCAGCCAGAGAAAAGAAGAATACAACATATAAAGGAAGGCCTATTAGATTATCATCGGATTTCTCAACAGAAACTCTACAAGCTAGAAGAGAGTGGACACCAATATTTAAAGTCCTGAAAGAGAGGAACTCTCAGCCACAAATACTATACCCATCAAAGCTATCCTTCAAATATGAAGGAGAAATAAAAACATTCACAGATACAGAAAAGATGAGGGAATTTATCATCAGAAAACCCCCACTCCAGGAATTACTAAAGGGGGTTTTCCAACTAGATACAAAGAACAAAACAAAACCACAAGTAAAAGCTCCACCAAGAACACAATAAAACCAAATTTAAATTGTGACCAAAAAAGGGGGGGGGGAGAGGATGGAGATTAACAGTAGCAAAAGACGATGGCGTGCAGAAGTACTCACAAGATAGTGTACTACAATGAACAGGGTAGAAACCCTATTCATTACTTAATGGTAACCATCCTTGAAAAAACCACCACAGAAGCACATGACTTAAAAAAGATAGCAACAGAGGAAAGAAGTATGGAATACAACAAAACAAAACAAAGGATAGAAAACAAAAGAGGAGAGTAATGGTGGAGTAGGAAGCGATACTGATAAATCTCCCCCAAACCTCAACAAGATCTTCAACCAGAAACAGAAAAACCTATCCTTGGAGCCTCCAGATGTTTCGCAATACACCCAAAGGTATGATCGAGCAAAAAATTGGCTAAATATATAACCAAACCCCGAAGGAAATAGGGAGTAAGAAATGCTCTACCTTCCTCACTAACCTAAACAGGGCGGCTTTCTCTGGTAACTGTGAATATAGAAACTGAGGCGGGCAATGGGGGTGAATAGATCCAGGCCGCGGCACAAATGGCCGAACCAGGCTGTGGCACAGAGATCCAAGCCAAGGAAAAACTGTTCCTGTGACAACCTGGGCAATACAGCTAACACTCACGCCAAACCCAGACATAGAAAGACAAGCGGGGCAGCTATTTTACCTGATCCCCTGGTAGCCACATAGTGGGTGAGAGATTCCTTCCAAAGTCCCCAGAGGGTGCGCCCGTGTTACTCCACAGAGAGACAGAGTCAGAGGCCTTTGTGTGGGCCAAAAGCCTCTGGGCTGCCCCAGCACCCGGGGAGAGCCGCACACGGGGAGGAAGCGAGAGCTAATTCCAACACTGGAACTTTTCAGTGCGGGCGGGAGGTTTCACTCAGAGGGCGAGACTCCGACCTCACATCCTGGTCTGCGCGCACGGAGAGTGGGAAGGAGACTCCTCCCAGCACCTCCAGAGTGGGAGCCCGTGTTGTCCCACGGAGGGGCAGAGTCGGGGGCCTTTGTGTGGGCTGAGGGCAGAGTCCCGGGCTGCCCCAGCGCCTTGAAAGAGCAGCACACGGGGACGAGCGAGAGCCAATTCCAACATTGGAACTTTTCAGTGCGGGCGGGGGGTTTCACTCAGAGGGTGAGACTTCCGGTCTAACATCCTGGTCTGCACACGCAGACCCGCCCGAGTTACCGGACAGAGTGACAGAGCCAGAGGTCATTGAGTAGGCAAAAGCCCCGGCTGATTATGCTAGCAGCTCTGACTGACTGAGCCTTACCCAGAGCCCTGTGTTGAGTGGAAATAAGAGTGGGGAGTTGACCACTCTTTGAGCCTCTTACTATCCAGGCAGAGGCAGCAGCAACCCCATAGTTGGATTCTCAGGCTGCTGGTTGAGGAAGGAAAGACTAGGAGAGAGGCTCCTGGAACACGGACTCTCTCACTGTCGGAGGCTATAAACGCTAATGAGCCTTGACTGCCAATGAGACTGAAGCACAATACATGACATCGCCATAGAGACTTATCAACTGCAAACCTCTACCTGAGCGTGCCAAAGGGGCAGAACCCGGGGTACAGAGTCACCGACGAGGAAGAGGGAGAGAAAAGAAAAAGCAAGAAGATTATTCTCAAAATCAGAATAATCCCCAGACTTTATAACCTATCCCATTTTATTATATTTGTTTGTTTCTCTTATCTTCATCCTTGATTTTTTTTTCTTCATTTTTCTTTTTTTTTTCCTCCTCCAATTTGGTCGTTTAACTCCCTACCGGTCTTACTCTCTCCTCTCCTTGAACTACACTACCCATAAGTGTTACATCTCCCATTTTCTTTCCTCTTCCTTTCTCTCTATGAGGGTTGCACTCCAAAACCCTTAACTCTCTCTCTCTCTCTCTCTCTCCTCTTTTTTCTTTTTTCTTCTTTTAGTGGTTCCCTCTTTTTTTTCTCTCTCTCTCTTCTTTTCTCCCTCTATATTAGTTTCTTCCTTTTTCCTTTACATCTCCTCTCATTCAAACCTCAATAACAAACAAATTATTTTATCTGGGACTCAAACTTATGTTTGTGGCATTTTGGGGTTTTTTTATTTCACCTTTTTAACTCACTAGCAGTGATCCAATCCCTGGCTCTCCATTTTATCAAGCTCTTGTTCCACTAAATACAATAGTAATTTTTTAATTTGTCCCCCCATTTTCCTGTTTCCCTCTTACTCCTCTCATCATAACTCTTAGTCAACCAACACCTAAAAGCAAATCATTTTATTCTTGATCCAAATTTTTTTATTATTTGCTTTTTGTGGGTCCATACCACCACCCCTTTTTTTATTTATTTATTTTTTCTTGCCCCTTTATTACTTTTCCCCAATTCAGGCCCTCCATTACAGGCATTGTTTGTTCCATTAAATACAATATAATTCACAGTTCACCACAAGATTTTCTCAAGAAAGAGGGGAGAGGAGAGGAGAGAAAAAAAGGAGGGGGGGGGATAATTTCCTTTTAAAAAATTTTTATTTTATTTTATTTTTCTTTATTTTATTATTAATTTTTAAAATAAAAACAACTTTTTTCAATTTTTTATTTTTTTAACTTTTTATTTTTTATTAAATCTCATTAATACTATCAACAAAACCACCCTCAGATGCCATTAAGGAAGAGAAAATCGAATATCATGGATACAAAAGAAAGAGAGGTAACACAGATAGAAGAGGAAAAATCTATGGAGAAAAAATTTAATATATTGGAAACCTTGGAGTTAAATGACAGAGAATTCAAGATAGAAATTCTAAAAATACTCAGAGATATACAAGAAAACACAGAAAGGCAATTTAGGGAGCTCAGAAAACAACTCAATGAACACAAAGAATATATGTCCAAGGAAATTGAAACTATAAAAACAAATCAAACAGAGATGAAAAACTCAATTCACGAGCTGAAAAATGAGGTAACAAGCTTGGCTAATAGAACAGGCCTGATAGAAGAGAGGATTAGTGAAATAGAAGACAAGCAACTTGAGGCACAACAGAGAGAGGAAGAAAGAAACTCAAAAATCAAAAAAAATGAGATAGCCCTACAAGAATTATCTGACTCCATCAGAAAGAATAACATAAGAATAATAGGTATATCAGAGGGAGAAGAGAGAGAAAATGGAAAGGAGAACATACTCAAACAAATAATAGATGAGAACTTCCCAAGCCTGTGGAAAGAACTAAAGCCTCAAATTCATGAAGCAAACAGAACACCGAGTTTTCTTAACCCCAAAACACCTATTCCAAGGCACATCATAATGAAATTGGCACAAAACAATGGCAAAGAAAAAATTCTCAAGGCAGCCAGGGAAAAGAAGAATACAACATATAAAGGAAGGCCCATTAGACTATCATCAGATTTCTCAGCAGAAACCCTACAAGCTAGAAGAGAGTGGACCCCAATATTTAAAGTCCTGAAAGAGAGGAACTTTCAGCCACGAATGCTATACCCATCAAAGCTATCCTTCAAATATGAAGGAGATATAAAAACATTCACAGATACAGAAAAGATGAGGGAATTTATCATCAGACCCCCACTCCAGGAATTACTAAAGGGGGTTCTCCAATTAGATACAAAGAACAACAACAAAAAAAGCCACAAGTAAAAGCTCCAAGAAGAACACAATAAAACCAAATTTAAACTGTGACAACAACAAAAAGAAAGGGGGGAGAGGATGGAGATTAACAGTAGCAAAGGACGATGGAGTGCAAAAGTACTCACAAAATAGTGTGCTACAATGAACAGGGTAGGAACCCTTTTCATTACCTAAAGGTAACCACCATTGAAAAAACCACCACAGAAGCACATGAGATAAAAAAGATAGCAACAGAGGAAAGATGTATGGAATACAACCAAATAAAAACAAAAGATAAAAAAATGAAACAGAAGGATCAAACAAGACACAAAACTAACAGAAAGCAATCTATAAAATGGCAATAGGGAACTCACAAGTATCAATAATTACACTAAATGTTAACAGATTAAATTCACCAATAAAAAGACACAGAGTAGCAGAATGGATTAAAAAAGAAAATCCAACTGTATGCTGCCTACAGGAAACCCATCTAAGTAACAAGGATAAAAACAAACTCAAAGTGAAAGGCTGGAAAACAATACTCCAAGCAAATAACATCCAAAAAAAGCAGGCGTAGCAATACTCATATCTGATAATGCTGACTACAAGACAACAAAAGTACTCAGAGACAAAAATGGCCATTTCATAATGGCTAAGGGGACACTGAATCAAGAAGACATAACAATTCTTAATATATATGCACCAAACCAAGGAGCACCAAAATATATAAGACAGCTATTATTGACCTTAAAACAAAAACTGACAAAAATACAATCATACTTGTAGACCTCAATACACCGCTGATGGCTCTAGATCGGTCATCCAAACAGAGAATCAACAAAGATATAGTGGCCTTAAACAAAACACTAGAGCACCTGGATATGATAGACATCTACAGGACATTTCATCCCAAAGTGACAGAGTATACATTTTTCTCTAGTGTACATGGATCATTCTCAAGAATTGACCATATGTTGGGCCACAAAAACAACATCAGCAAATTCAGAAAAATCGAAGTTGTACCAAGCATATTTTCTGATCATAAAGCCTTGAAACTAGAATTCAACTGCAAAAAGGAGGAAAAAAATCCCACAAAAATGTGGAAACTAAACAACATACTTTTAAAAAATGAATGGGTCAAAGAAGAAATAAGTGCAGAGATCAAAAGATATATACAGACTAATGAAAATGACAATACGCCATATCAGAATCTATGGGATGCAGCAAAAGCAGTTATAAGAGGGAAGTTCATATCACTTCAGGCATATATGAACAAACAAGAGACAGCCCAAGTGAATCACTTAACTTCAGACCTTAAGGAACTAGAAAAAGAAGAACAAAAACAACCCAAAACTAGCCGAAGAAAGGAGATAATAAAAATCAGAGCAGAAATAAATGAAATAGAGAACAGTAAAACTATAGAAAAAATGAATAGAACAAAGAGCTGGTTCTTTGAAAAGATCAATAAAATAAACAAACCCTTGGCAAGACTTACCAAGGAAAAAAGAGAAAGAATTCATATAAACAAAATCCAAAATGAAAGAGGAGAAATCACCACGGACACCGTAGATATACAAAAATTATTGTAGAATACTATGAAAAACTTTATGCCACTAAATTCAACAATCTAGCAGAAATGGATAAATTCCTAGAACAATACAACCTTCCTAGACTGAGTCAAGAAGAAGCAGAAAGCCTAAACAGACCTATTAGTAGAGAAGAAATAGAAAAAACCATTAAAAACCTCCCCAAAAATAAAAGTCCAGGACCTGACGGCTATACCAATGAATTTTATCAAACATTCAAAGAAGACTTGGTTCCTATTCTACTCAAAGTCTTCCAAAAAATTGAAGAAGAAGCAATACTTCCAAACACATTTTATAAGGCCAACATAACCCTCATACCAAAATCATGCAAGGATGGCACAAAAAAAGAAAACTACAGACCAATATCTCTAATGAATACAGATGCTAAAATACTAAACAAAATACTAGCAAATCGAATACAACAACATATTAAAAAAATAATACATCACGATCAAGTGGGATTCATCCCAGAATCTCAAGGATGGTTCAACATACGTAAAACATTTAACATAATACACCATATCAACAAAACAAAGAACAAAAACCACATGATCTTATCAATAGACGCAGAAAAGGCTTTCGACAAAATACAACACAATTTTATGTTTAAGACTCTCAACAAAATGGGTATAGAAGGAAAATATCTCAACATGATAAAGGTCATATATGATAAACCATCAGCTAACATCATATTAAATGGCACTAAACTGAAGGCTTTCCCCCTTAAATCAGGAACAAGACAGGGTTGTCCACTCTCTCCACTCTTATTTAATGTGGTACTAGAGGTTCTAGCGGAGCAATCAGACAAGACAAAGAAATAAAAGGCATCCATATCGGAAAAGAAGAAGTAAAGGTATCACTTTTTGCAGATGATATGATCCTATACATTGAAAACCCCAAAGAATCCACAAAAAGACTACTAGAAACAATAAGCCAATACAGTAAGGTCGCAGGATACAAAATTAACATACAGAAGTCAATAGCCTTTCTATATGCCAACAATGAAACAATTGAGAATGAACTCAAAAGAATAATCCCCTTCACAATTGCAACAAAAAAATAAAATACTTAGGAATAAACATAACAAAGAATGTAAAGGACTTATATAATGAAAACTATAAACCATTGTTAAGAGAAATTGAGAAAGATATAATGAGATGGAAGAATATTCCTTGTTCTTGGTTAGGAAAAATAAATATAATCAAGATGGCTATATTACCCAAAGCAATATACAAATTTAATGCAATTCCCATCAAAATTCCAATGACATTTTTTAAAGAAGTAGAGCAAAAAATCATCAGATTTATATGGAACTATAAAAAACCCTGAATAGCCAAAGCAATCCTAAAAAAAAAAAAAAAAAATAAGCTGGGGGCATTACAATACCTGACTTCAAACTCTATTATAGGGCCACGACAATCAAAACAGCATGGTATTGGCAGAAAAATAGACACTCAGACCAATGGAACAGAATAGAAAGTCCAGAAATAAAACCACATATATATAGTCAAATAATTTTTGATAAAGGGGCCAAGAACATACAATGGAGAAAAGAAAGCCTCTTCAATAAATGGTGCTGGGAAAACTGGAAAGCCACATGCAAAAGAATGAAACTGGACTACAGTTTGTCCCCCTGTACTAAAATTAACTCAAAATGGATCAAAGATCTAAACATAAGAGCTGAAACAATAAAGTACATAGAAGAAGACATAGGTACTCAACTCATGGACCTGGGTTTTAAAGAGCATTTTATGAATTTGACTCCAATGGCAAGAGAAGTGAAGGCAAAAATTAATGAATGGGACTACATCAGACTAAGAAGTTTTTGCTCTGCAAGAGAAACTGATAACAAAATAAACAGAAAGCCAACTAAATGGGAAATGATATTTTCAAACAACAGCTCAGATAAGGGCCTAATATCCGAAATATACAAAGAACTCATAAAACTCAACAACAAACAAACAAACAATCCAATAAAATTTGGGAAGAGGACATGAACAGACACTTCTCCCAGGAGGAAGTACAAATAGCCAACAGATATATGAAAAGATGCTCATCTTCTTTAGTTATTAGAGAAATGCAAATCAAAACAGCAATAAGATACCACCTCACACCTGTTAGATTAGCTATTATTAACAAGACAGATAATAGCAAATGTTGGATAGGCTGTGGAGAAAAAGGAACCCTCATACACTGTTGGTGGGAATGTAAAGTAGTACAACCATTATGGAAGAAATTATGGTGGTTCCTCAAAAAACTGAAAATAGAACTACCATATGACCCAGCAATCCCTCTACTGGGTACATACCCCCAAAACTCAGAAACATTGATACGTAAAGACACATGCAGCCCCATGTTCATTGCAGCATTGTTCACAGTGGGCAGGAAATGGAAACAACCAAAAAGCCCGTCAATAGACGACTGGATAAAGAAGATGTGGCACATATACACTATGGAATACTACTCAGCCATAAGAAATGATGACATCAGATCATTTACAGCAAAATGGTGGGATCTTGATAACATTATACGAAGTGAAATAAGTAAATCAGAAAAAACCAGGAACTGCATTATTCCATACGTAGGTGAGACATAAAAGTGAAACTAAGAGACATTGATAAGAGTGTGGTGGTTACAGGGGGAGGGGGGAAAGGGAGAAGGAAAGGGGAGGGGGAGGGGCACAAAGAAAACTAGATAGAAGGTGACAGAGGACAATCTTTCTTTGGGTGATGGGTATGCAACATAATTGAAAGACAAGATAACCTGGACTTGTTGATCTTTGAATATATGTAACCTGATTTATTGATGTCGCCCCATTAAAAAAATAAAATTATAATTAAAAAAAAAGAAGAAAACAAAAGAGAAGAATCAAACAAGATACAAAACTAACAGAAAGCAATTTATAAAATGGCAATAGGGAACCCACAAGAGTCAATAATTATACTAAATGTAAATGGATTAAACTCACCAATAAAAAGGCACAGAGTAGCAGAATGGATTAAAAAAGAAAATCCAACTGTATGCTGTCTACAAGAAACACATCTAAGCAACAAGGATAAAAACAAATTCAAGGTGAAAGGCTGGAAAACAATACTCCAAGCAAATAACATCCAAAAAAAAGCAGGTGTAGCAATACTCATATCTAATAATGCTGACTACTAGACAGCAAAAGTACTCAGAGACAAAAATAGTCATTTCATAATGACTAAGGGGATACTGAATCAAGAAGACATAACAATTCTTAATATATATGCACCAAACCAAGGAGCACCAAAATATATAAGACAGCTACTTATTGACCTTAAAATGAAAACTGACAAAAATAAAATCATACTTGGAGACCTCACTACAACGCTGACAGCTCTAGATCATTCATCCAAACAGACAATCAATAAAGATATATTGGCCTTAAAGAAAACACTAGAGCACCTGGATATGATAGACATCTACAGGACATTTCATCCCAAAGTGACAGAGTATACATTTTTCTCTAGTGTACATGGATCATTCTCAAAATTGACCATATGTTGGGCCACAAAAATAAAATCAGCAAATTCAGAAAAATCAAAATTGTACCAAGCATATTTTCTGAATATAAATCCTTGAAACTAGAATTCAACAGCAAAAAAGAGGAAAAAAACCCCACAAAAATGTGGAAATTAAACAACGTACTTTTAAAAAATGAATAGGTCAAAAAAGAAATAAGCACAGAGATCAAAAGATATATACAGACAAATGAAAATGACAATATAACATATCAAAATCTATAGGATGCAGCAAAAGCAGTGATAAGAGGGAAGTTCATATCACTTCAGGCCTATATGAACAAACAAGAGAGAGCCCAAGAGAACCACTTAACTTCACACCTTAAGGAACTAGAAAAAGAAGAACAAAAACAACCCAAAAACAGCCAAAGAAAGGAGATAATAAAAATCAGAGCAGAGGCCCTGGCCAGTTGGCTCTCTGGTAGATCATCAGCCTGGCGTGCAGGAGTCTCGGGTTTGATTCCCGGCCAGGGCACACAGGAGAAGCACCCATCTGCTTCTCCACTCCTTCCCCTCTCTTTCCTCTCTCTTCCTCTTCTGCAACCAAGGCTCCATTGGAGCAAAGTTTGCCCAGAAGCTGAAGATGGCTCTGTGGCTTCTGCCTCAGGTGCTAGTATAACTCTGGTTGCAACAGAGCGATGCCCCAGATGTGCAGAGCATTGCCCCCTGGTGGACGTGCCGGGTGGAGCCATGGTGGGCGTGCCAGGTGGATCCTGGTAGGGTGCATGCAGGATTCTGTGCGACTGCCTCCCTATTTCCAACTTCAGAAAAATACAGAAAGAAACAACAACAAAAATTCCAAAAAAAAAAAAAAATCAGAGCAGAAATAAATGGAATAGAGAACAGAAAGACTATCGAAAAAATTAATATAACAAGGAGCTGGTTCTTTGAAAAGATCAACAAAATTGACAAACCCTTGGCAAGACTCACCAAGGAAAAGAAAGAAAGGACTCATATAAACAAAATCCAAAATGAAAGAGGAGAAATCACCACGGATATCATAGACATACAAAGAATTATTGTAGAATACTGCAAAAAAACTATATGCCACTAAATTCAATAATCTAGAAGAAATGGATAAATTCCTAGAACAATGCAACCTTCCTAGACTGAGTCAAGAAGAAGCAGAAAGCCTAAACAGACCAATTAGCAGGGAAGAAATAGAAAAAACTATTAAAAACCTCCCCAACAATAAAAGTTCAGGCCCAGAGAAGGTTATACTAGTGAATTCTATCAAACATTCAATGAAGACTTGGTTCCTATTCTACTCAAAGTCTTCCAAAAAATTGAAGAAGAAGCAATACTTCCAAACACATTTTATAAGGCCAACATAACCCTCATACCGAAACCTGGCAAAGATGGCACAAAAAAAGAAAACTACAGACCAATATCTCTAGTGAATACAGATGCTAAAATTCTAAACAAGATACTAGCAAATAGAATACAACAACATTTAAAAAAATAATACATCATGATCAAGTGGGATTCATCCCAGAATCTCAAGGATGGTTCAACATATGTAAAAAGGTTAATGTAATACACCATATCAACAAAACAAAGAACAAAAACCACATGATTTTATCAATAGATTCAGAAAAGGCATTTGATAAAATACAACACAATTTTATGTTTAAGACTCTCAACAAAATGGGTATAGAAGGAAAATATCTCAACATGATAAAGGCCATATATGATAAACCATTAGCTAACATCATATTAAATGGCACATAACTGAAGGTTTTCCCCCTTAAATCAGGAACAAGACAGGGTTGTCCATTCTCTCCCCTCTTATTTAACATGGTGCTAGAGGTTCTAGCCAGGGCAATCAGAGAAGAGAAAGAAATAAAATGCATCCATATCAGAAAAGAAGAAGTAAAGGTATCACTTTTTGCAGATGATATGATCATATACATCAAAAACCCCAAAGAATCTACAAAAAGACTACTAGAAACAATAAGCCAATACAGTAAGATTGCAGGATACAAAAATAATATACAAAATTCCATAGCCTTTCTATATGTCAGCAATGAAACATTAGATAACAAACTCAAAAAAATAATCCCCTTAATGACTGCAACAAAAAAAATAACATACCTAGGAATAAACATAACAAAGAATGTAAAGGACCTATATAATGAAAACTACAAAACATTGTTAAGGTAAATTGAAAAAGATATAATGAGATGGAAAAATATTTCATATTCTTGGATAGGAAGAATAAATATAATCAAAATGGCCATATTACCCAAAGCAATATACAAATTTAATGCAATTCCCATCAAAATACCAATGACATTTTTTAAAGAAGTGGAACAAAAAATCATCAGATTTATATGGAACTATAAAAAAAACCAAATAGCCAAAGCAATCTTAAAGAAAAAGAATGAAGCTGGGGGCATTACAATACCTGACTTCAAAATATATTATAGAGCCATGACAATTAAAACAGCATGGTATTGGCAGAAAAATAGACACTCAGACTAATGGAACAGAATACAAAGTCCAGAAATAAAACCACATATATATTGTCAAATAATTTTTGATAAAGGGACCAACAACACACAATGCAGAAAAGGCATTCGATAAAATACAACACAATTTTATGTTTAAGTCACTCAACAAAATGAGTATAGAAGGAAAATATCTTCTTGGAGAAATGGAAAAAAAAAAACCTCTTCAACAAATGGTGCTGGGAAAACTGGAAAGCTACATGCAAAAGAATGAAACTCGACTACAGTTTGTCCCCTTGTACTAAAATTAATTCAAAATGAATCAAAGACCTAAATATAAGACCTGAAACAATAAAGTACATAGAAAAAGACATAGGCTCTAAACTCATGGATTTTGGTTTTAAAGAGCATTTTATGAATTTGACTCCAAAGGCAAGGGAAGTGAAGGCAAAAATAAATGAATGAGACTACATCAGACTAAGAAGTTTTTTCTCAGCAAGAGAAACTGACAACAAAATAAACAGACAGCCAACTAAATGGGAAATGATATTTTCAAACAACAGCTCAGATAAGGGCCTAATATTCAAAATATACAAAGAACTCATAAAACTCAACAACAAACAAACGAACAATCCAATAAAAAAATGAGAAGAGGACATGAACAGACACTTCTCCCAGGAAGAAATACAAATGGTCAACAGATATATGAAAAGATGCTCATCTTCACTAGTTGAGAAATGCAAATCAAAACTACAATGAGATACCACCTCATACCTGTTAGATTAGCTATTATTAACAAGACAGGTAATAGCAAATGTTGGAGAGGCTGTGGAGAAAAAGGAACCCTCATTCACTGTTGGAGGGAATGTAAAGTAGTACAACCATTATGGAAGAAAGTATGGTGGTACCTCAAAAAACTGAAAGTAGAACTACCTTAGGACCCATCAATCTCTCTACTAGGTATATACCCCCCAAACTCAGAAACATTGATATGTAAAGACACGTGCAGCCCCATGTTCATTGCAGCATTGTTCACAGGGGCCAAGACATGGAAACAACTAAAAAGCCCTTCAATAGAAGACTGGATAAAGAAGATGTGGCACATATACACTATGGAATACTACTCAGCCATAAGAAATGATGACATCGGATCATTTAGAACAAAATGGTGGGATCTTGATAACATTATACGGAGTGAAATAAGTAAATCAGAAAAAACCAAGAACTGTATTATTCCATACATAGGTGGGACATAAAAACGAGACTAAGAGACATGGACAAGAGTGTGATGGTTATGGGGGGGGGGAAGAGGAGAGGGAGTGAGAAGGGAAGGGGGGGGAGGGGCTCAAAGAAAACTAGATAGAAGGTGACAGAGGACAATCTGACTATGGGTGATGGGTATGCAACATAATTAATTGACAAGATAACCTGGACATGTTTTCTTTGAACATATGTACCCTGATTTATTGATGTCACCCCATTAAAATTAATAAAAATTTTAAAAAATGAAGGCTAATGGCACCTCTATGTCTAGAAGTCTATTGCCACCATTTTCCAATACTCTTGATAATGGTTATTTTTTAAATTACATTATATACATTGTTACTTTAGACATAATGATATTGCACATTTAACAGACTGCAGTGTAGTGTAAACATTATCTTTATATTAATATGTACTGGGAAACGAAAACATTTGTGTGACTTGCTTTATTGTGCTGTTTGTTTTATCACGGTAGTCTGGAACTGAACCCACAATATCTCTAGAGTATGCCTGTACTTCTGATGCTCCATCTCATGTAACCTAGACCAGCGGGAATTCCATTAAATTGCCTACTATAATATTTAGGTATGGTTCCTGGGATCATCTTGTATATTTTTCACCATGGACCTGGTATCAACCATTTCTCCAAAGATGTGTTAGTTTCTTTCAGTGAGAAGTAATAATTAGAGACCACAATCTGGACCCAGTAAGCATATGTAGCTAGTGATAAAAAAGATATACATGGAAAAATTATATTATTGGAGAAATTTTTAGTGTATAATATAGATGTTCCATATTCAGGTATACAGTTACAAGTTTTTTAATTGATTTTTTATTTTTTAAAAAATTTTTTATTTTATTTATTCATTTTTTAGAGAGGATAGAGGGAGAGAGAGAGACAGAGAAGGAGAGAGAGGAGAGAGAGACAGAGAGAGAGAGAAGGGGGAGGAGCTGGAAGCATCAACTCCCATATGTGCCTTGATCAGGCAAGCCCAGGGTTTCGAACCAGCGACCTCAGCATTTCTAGGTCGACGCTTTATCCACTGCGCCACCACAGGTCAGGCTAATTGATTTTTAAATATGTAATTATTTATTGTTGGATAGATAAAAAGATAGATATGAATAAAAGTATATTTCCTTCCTAGAATATAAAAAAATTCACCCATGTTTTCCAGTATTTTTATTTTTATTTTGAGATTATTTATTGATTTGGAGTTTATCCCGGTAATCAATATGAAATATTTGTGATTCAGCTGGAGATATGCCCGTTTACTTAGTGTTTACTGAAGGCTTGTTTTTTCCTAATAGTTGTCTTAATATATACACTTAGTCTATTCTTTTATTGATACTGTTTACCACTTTAATTAGGTAACAATAATGAAATTAGCTAGTAATTCCTCTTATTTCCTCCCTTGTCTTCAGAATTTAGATATGATAACCTCTTACACATATTCACATCCTATGAGGCAACGAACTTGCATATTGCATACACTCTTTCTTATCCATTATTTGTTACCTGTATTTTTTTTTTGTCAGAAAACACATTTATACTCTATATGGTCATGATATTCCCATTGATTGGTGTTAGCTTTGCAGTGCCATATATTCAATTTATTTTAGTCATATTTTTACAGTTACGATGCTGGAACTTCCCCTGAACTCATGGTGGGCTTCTTCTCCAATAAATTCTTAGAAACTGATTTTGGAATCAATATATCCTGTGCTCTTGCAAATTTATAAGAGTGTAATTGAAGATCAGTTTGGCTTGATTTAAAATCCTGAGCCTACACTTTTTCCAGACCATATCTCCATTCCCTTATGTTGTGAAGTGTTGCTGTAGATGTCTGTTACAATCCAATTATCTTTTCCTTACACCCGATTTGGTCTCTTTTTCAAGTTTGTTCTAGTTGAACTTTCCTTGCTGTAGACAATATATTTTTTTAAACTAGTTTTTCTAATTCTGTACTTAGTTCTGAAAGCCGTTTTTCAAATTCTCCTCTTATTTTGTCATCTTATTTATTGACATTTTTCTCTCTCTCTCTCTTTTTGGTTTCTAGATTTTATTTAAGAACTCATGCAAAATGTACCAGATAAACAAGTTTTAATCCTCATCTTCCTCCTCTTCATCCTGGTTTATCTGGAAGTAGTGTAATTTGTAACTCTCTTTGCCGTAAGCCACTACACGCAACTAGTCATGTAAATTATTGTTCTTCAAATGTTTTTGGTGAGACATGGTATTTCAAATACCTTTTGGAAAAGGCACTTCAGGGGTGACAGTGATCTTGTTCTTCCTTCTTTCAATGATTACGACCGCTTTGCCGAGATTCCCAGCTTTCCCATTCACTTTGATTCTCTCCTGAAGAAACTGCTCAAAATTGGCAGTATCCATAATTCCATCTTCTACAGCAGTGGTCTTCAACCTTTTTTGGGCCATGGACCAGTTTAATGTCAGAAAATATTTTCACGGACCGGCCTTTAGGGTGGGATGGATAAATGTATCACGTGACCGAGACAAGTGTCAAGAGTGAGTCTTAGACAGATGTAATAGAGGAAATCTGGTCATTTTTAAAAAATAAAACATTGTTCAGACTTAAATATAAATAAAACGGAAACAATGTAAGTTATTTATTCTTTCTCTGTGGACTGGTACCAGTCTACGGCCCAGGAGTTGGGGACCACTGTTCTACAGGATGAGTGCAGTCAAGGATAAACTTCAGAACTTGCTCCCTTTTTTTACCCCCCTTCACCACAAGTTTTTTCATAGGTGCCATGGAGGCAGAAGAGGCAAAAGGGACAAAATTTTCTCTTTTTGATTTATAATTTTAATTATTCACTTTAGATTTCTCTTGATTTACATTTGATCTTTTCCTCTGTTTACATCAGGGGTCCCCAAACTTTTTACACAGGGGGCCAGTTCACTGTCCCTCAGACCATTGGAGGACTGGACTATAAAAAAAACTATGAACAAATCCCTATGCACACTGCGCATATCTTATTTTAAAGTAAAAAAACAAAACGGAAACAAATATAACATTTAAAATAAAGAACAAGTAAATTTAAATCAACAAACTGACCAGTATTTCAATGGGAACTATGCTCCTCTCACTGACCACCAATGAAAGAGGTGCCCCTTCTGGAAGTGCGGTGGAGGCCGGATAAATGGCCTCAGGGGGCCACATGTGGCCCGCGAGCCGTAGTTTGGGGACCCCTGGTACATGCTGTAGTACTGTTCAGTTCTGATTTGTAGTGAGGCTTTACAAACCTTCATGTTTCTGTATTTACATTAAGCTCATTTTTTAAATATCTTTTTATGAGATTTGATTACTATCCATGTGTTACTCACATTAAGTGATATGGATTTTCTTGTCCTTTTAGGAGAATGTGCTTGTGGTGTGAAATGGGTCAGGTAGATTTACTTCATGATAGCTCTCTTCCACTGTAACTGTAAAGTATTAAAAATATAACTTCTTTGTTTATCTATAACTAAAATTCTAAGAACTGAGTCTTTGGTACCTTCCTGCATCTACTGATCAGAATCTAAAACTTCCTTCTCCTTCATTCCTAGTTTTACATTACTAAATTTTCCACCTATCCAAAAAGGTGTTTATAATTCCTTATCTCTGTCCTTTCAACTAGTGCCCTCTGATATTTTCCTTATTTTGAAACTCACCCTCAAGTTGAAGCCAGTGTATTTTTTTTTATTTAGACAATTAAATTTAACGGGTGACATTGGTCAACCAGAGTACATAGATTTAGAGAAAACATCTCCACATCATTTGGACAGTCGATTATGCTGTATACCCATCACCCAAAGTCAAATCATCCTCTGTTACTCTATATTTTGTTTCTCTTATTTAAGCCCTTCCCCCTCCCACCCCCTCCCCCTGGTAACAACTCTACTTTTATCTATGTCCATGAGTCTCAATTTTGTGTTCCACCTATTCTTGTCCAACTTTCATTGAGTATTCTTACATTTGTATGGCTGAGGATTCCAAAAAAAAGAGTTGTCTTCTTTTGCATGTGAATATTTTTGGTGACTTATTGTTTCTGAGTGCTTGGAACTACTAAAACTCCCCTTTTTCTACCCTACACACTGTCTTTGTCCGGTATAGTCTTGCTACTGGTGATGGTGGGGGGTGTCTCACACCACCACCAACTTGGATTCTCAGAAGTTGACAGAAATATTTGTCACTAGATTGTTTTCCATATGTTCATAGATTTTTTTTCCTTTTTACTATCCTGGTATTTATTTGTTTTTATAAAAAGATTGGGGAAATTTAAGAGTATATTAATCTCTTTTTTTACATAGAATCTGCACTTTCAATTCTATATTTCATTCATTTTTACAACCTGATGTGTGATGCTAATACTGAATAATATTCATCTTGGATTTTAAAAGAAATGGAGAAGTAGAAGTATATCTTCATTGTTGTTATAAAGAACAAAATTTTCAGTATAAAGTTTAAACAAAAGAATAATATTCTCATAAGACCCATGCTATTTTTGATAACATAAATATTTTATAAAGTGCTTGTCAATCAAACATGTGAAAATGGTAGATATGACTATTTCAATGACCCTCTCTAGATAAAGTTCAAGTGAAGTCAACATATTAGCAACAGTTTTTTTGTTGTTGTTTTTTTGAGTTAAAAACATGTTTCTAGTTTTTAAAAGTATCTCAATGGAGCCTGCACTAAGGCTGAAGGTCAGCAGTGTGGGTAAATTTTATTAGTGACCTTTGAAAGGAAATTCTTACCAAATTACTATCACATAGTGTGGTAGACACAACCTCAGTTGACTCCCATCAAATCACATCTTTGTGGCAAGACCATTCCCTTGACAGGTTACACTATATTGCAAAGGACATAGAATGGTGCTCCTTTGCTTATGTTGCATTAAGATTCTGTATAAATAAGCAGGATGGAGTCAGAGTCTTTTCTGTTGGCCTTGAAGAAGCAAACAGCTAGGTTGTGATCTGCCTGTGGAGAGGACCACATGACAGGGAGTTAAACAGCCACAAGAAATGTATTCTTCTAATAACCAGAGTGAGCCTGGAGGCAGAATATTACTTAGTTGAGTCTTTAAATAAGAACCTGGGACAGCCTGAGCAGAGGCCCCATCTAAGCTGTCATGACTGGCTCCTGACCCATAGAAGCTGTGAGATAATAGACGTGTGTTATTTTAAGCTGATGAGCTTTTGGTAATTTATCGTGCATCAGCAGAGAATAAATAAATGCAGCATGACAAAGAGGAAAAGTTAAAGGAGGGCAGAAGGGAAAGAAAAGGGGAGAAATGGACACACTGAGGCTGGTTTTTTGACTATGTGAGTGCAGTAAATGCTGGAATCTCTCAAATTCATTGGCTTTTCTCCAAATGTATTAGAAAATGATAATGAATTTTCCAAATTAACATTAACTACTAAGTGGATTATTCTTCTTAGTGGTTGGCAGATTTTTTAGTGTTATATATTTTTGATTCTAGATTATTTTTTAACAAGGTTGAGGGCCTTAAAATTGTGTGTGTGTATATAGATAAGAGCATGCATTTCTATCTATATAATATATAATATATAATATATAATACATATTAATATATAACAATTTATAATACACAAAGTGGAGCAAAAGTAGGCTTACAGTTCACATGGGAAATAATATAGTAATTAATAAATAATAATACAGAATAAACTCTGTTTAGCATAGCATATTCAGAACTATAAATCTACTGTTGTCCTACCCTGTATTATTGCATATAATATATGATGATAACATATTATATTCTATCTCTTGAATGTATCTAAAACATACCTAAGTATACACATGCACACATACACTCACACAAATATACTTCTATAAATACACACAGAGATAATGTAATCTGAAGTTATTTGACATTCAATCACTTTATGGCTTTTAATGAAAATTTCCCTCTCTATGAAGTTTATTAATTATATGAACATATATATTAGCTATATATCAAACATAAATGAATGGAAAATTAAAATTTAAAATAAAGACTGGTAGGTAAAAAAAATGTATAGTGAAATACATACAATTTCATTTGCCTTAAAATGCTTTTAAAGTAGTTATATTTTTGCCTTTTTTACTTCCCTTAATTACATGGTATAAAAGGCAGTAGAATACATCTTTAATAATAAGCTATTTCTTATTATTTTACATAAAATTATTGAATCAACCTGGCAGGAAGAAAAGCATGATAAATATAAACTGTAAAATATTATGATAAGTAATATTTGAAAATAAAATCCTTTATTTGAAAAATGTTTTATTATATGTTGGATCCTGGAGTTCTTATGATAAGTCTTGGTGCCAAATTACAAATACAGTAAGATTGAGATACTATTGAACCCCAAAAGTATTTAAAGACTTTTTAATAACAGGTAAGATAATTATAATATTTTGAAATTGGAAAGTACCCTAAAACTTTTTTATTCTAATCATATTTTACAGGTGAGGAATTGTCAGGATAAGTCACTTATTCAAGACACCATAGTGGCCAAGTGGTCAAAGTAGGACTTGAAACTATGTCCATAGATTTATTTGTACTTCATGGTTCTTCTCATTATTCTACAGTGCTTCTATATCAACCAGTAGATCTCACATATATATTTACACTGGTAGACATTTGTTGAATGTCTTTTCTGTTCAATGTATTGCATCATAAACTCCACGTGGATTTTTTTATTACTTATATTTCAGAGATGAGAAAAATGAAGCTACCTGAATTGATGCAATTTCCCAGTCACATCACGCATAAATAAGGAAATTAGCATCAAACTCTAGTTTGTCTGGCTCTGGAACCAGGTGTGTTCACCACGATTCTAGCAGTCAGCCCTCTGTTCTTCTCTTCATTCCAACAAAGTCAAGGACATACTCTCATTATTTTCATGATCCTTGTGATTTTAGCAAATAAAAGGAATTTTATTCCCTCGAGTATAGAGAACTCCTGATTGAATCTAAGCTACTTCTTTAAATGAGAAAACCAACCAGGGTTAGTGGTGTTTCCACACTCATGTGGTTGGGGGTGAGGATAAGTCAAAGTCCAGGATGACTAAAGCTTGCTCTTCCTAGATGAAGGCAATGATTAATGGATACATATCGACCAATACAATAAGGTAAGGGCAGAATAAGCAAAGAGTGGAGAAAGTGGCCATAATGGTAATATGTATAAAGGAGATTTAAAAGTAACCGATGAATGAGAAATAGTAGTGCACACTCAGCTCTGACAGTTTCTTTCTTTCTTCTTATACTCTTGTTTTTGTCTCTGGACTCTTGTGCTTTTCTCAGCTTTTTCTCTTTTTAGTTCCATTTCAGGGTCTTTATGCATGCCCATGTTGGGCAGGATTTGGTAGACATTGTCAATGATGGAAAATTCCAGGCTGTTTCTTGTCTTGTTGCATCCAGAGCCTGATTGAGTCAAAATTATATACTCTTCCTAATTTCTTCAGCCTTCCCATTGGAGTTGTTGGAAGGGCCAGGTTGATGACTGGGACTCAGAGGTGAAGAAGATCTACTGGGCTGAGAATGCACCTCAGATATGAACAATTCTAGTGAGGCAGCTGCATGATGCCCATCAGGCTTTGGCTACCTGAGACCCTCTTCCCAGGTGAGGTTGATGTAGTTGAAAAAGAAGGCTGGAAACTAGCATTTTGTTGGAAGTCCACACAGGCACACAGAGATTTGGTAAGGAGTGAGTGACAGATGAATGCCCAACCTTGCAGGCAGAGTATTTTTCAGAAAAGCTCGGGAATAAGGCAGTAGTAGTTCCTTGTCCTGGGACACACTGGCTGTCATCACCAAGGAGTCCAATGAGAATCACACAGACTTCAGCCATGGGAAAAACAAAAGAAACATAGTGAGACTTCTGTCTAGAAATGGCTGAAATGTAAGGCAGGGCAATCCTGTATAGATCACTCGAAACAAAAATGAAGTAACAGGAACTGGGTTACCAGGCAGGAATTGCTTAACACAGGTATGGCAAGAGCTGGCTATAAAAGCAAGTTATGTAAAGAAAAGAGCAAGTTATAAAAAACAAACGAACCAATAATGCTAGTCTAGAAAAGTACCAAGAACTACAGGACTAGTTTTTATCAAAATACTGAATTTCTGGGTAGTATTCTTTAAAAATCTCCCTAGATATTTGATTCCAGAATCTATGACAAAGCTCAGCATGTCAGTCGTGGAGCTTGATTAGGATCAGGCCGGGGCATCTGAGGACTGTGCTCTAGTGAAATGCTTTAGCTTCCTCACTGCTTCCAGGAAATTGTTTCCTCTTGCTGTGCTCTGCTGATGTCTGTTTATCAGCTATTTCCATTTCTAACTTTACTTAAGGAAAGGCTCAAGTAATAGATTGGGCCTAAAACTCTAATTTTGGATTTATTCATAAAGGGAAAGTTTGGTTAGCTTTAGACTTCAAATGTTAAACATAGATTAATTTATGTCATGAGGCCAAAGTAACATTATTTGTTTTTTTGGAATCTGTTATTTTGTACATTAAATTTTAAATATTTTATCAGTTTTTATTCACATCAAATATTCTAAAATCTGAAACTTACACACATGACCATCAAGTAGTACTGACTTTTTAGACTGTAATAGAAAGCATGGTTTTGCCCTGGCCAGAGAGCTCAGTTGGTTAGAGCATCATTCAGATACATAAAGGTTGTGGGTTTGATTTCCTACCAGGGTACATACATGATAAGATCAATGTTTCTATATTTCTCTATCTCTCTAAAACCAATAAATAATTTTTTTAAAAGAAAGCATGTTTTTTTTTTTTAAAAAAATTCATATATGTCTGCCACAACAGTGAATTTTTTTTTTTTTTTTGCATTTTTCTGAAGCTGGAAACAGGGAGAGACAGTCAGACAGACTCCCGCATGCGCCCGACCGGGATCCACCCGGCACGCCCACCAGGGGGCGATGCTCTGCCCATCCTGGGCGTCGCCATGTTGCGACCCTCCTGGGTGTTGCCATGTTGTGACCAGAGCCACTCTAGCGCCTGAGGCAGAGGCCACAGAGCCATCCCCAGCGCCCGGGCCATCTTTGCTCCAATGGAGCCTTGGCTGCGGGAGGGGAAGAGAGAGACAGAGAGGAAGGCGCGGCGGAGGGGTGGAGAAGCAAATGGGCGCTTCTCCTGTGTGCCCTGGCCGGGAATCGAACCCGGGTCCTCCGCACGCTAGGCTGACGCTCTACCGCTGAGCCAACCGGCCAGGGCACAACAGTGAATTTTTATATTTTGTTGAATAAAAATACAAGTTCTTAAATAGTAATCATTTTAGGGATGACATTTTTCTACTAATTGAATTGTGATATACATGTCTAACAGTGCACATGTCATAAATGCACATACAGCCCAATAACTTTCCGATGCTAGAGTACACTCCGGTAATTAGCACTGAAAGAAAAAAACCAAAACAATGCCAAATAATACCAGCCCCTAGTCATTACACAGTTCTTCAGTTACCACTATCCTAAATTGTAGCATTGTAGATTAATTAGATGATGGATTAGATTTTTTTTTTTTTTTTTGGTGGGGGAGGTTGTTGTGATATATATGTGTGCATTCATTATCACGTACAGTAATATAGTAATAAAATAGTCTTTATTAATAATTACATTCTTTTGAGTCTAAAATTTTCTGGCCATACATTATTCTTATGTTCAGTTTTAGTGAAAACTGCCAAATAAACAGTGCTTCAGAGTTTGAGTTTTTCTATATCCTTGCCAACAATTTTTTTTGTTATTTTAATTATGCTGGAGCCTGTGTACTGATGTTGTTTTGCGTTTTAACTTTCTTTTCTCTGACAACTGATGAGCTGAGTAACTTTTGTGTGTTTAGTGAATAGTTACATGTACTTTTTAAAAAACTGTTCAAGACTCTTGCATTTTTTGTTTGGTTGCCATTTTTTTTAATTGAAATTCAGTTCTTATGCTATTTGATATGAGTCTTTTGTTGAATATATGTGACATATATGTCTTCTCCTACTCTCTAGGGTTGCTGTTTTATTCTTTACTGTCTCTTTTGATAAATTGGAATAATTTAGCATAGTTAAAATTACCATTATTTTCCTGTCATTGGTGTTTTATTTTTTTGTTTGAGAAGTTACTGTCTACTTTAAGGTTGCAAAGATGTTCTGTTTTTCTTTCAATGTTTGATTGTTTTACTTTCCACATTAAATCCAAAAGCTATTTGGAGTCAATTTTTTTATTTATGTTGATGATGTAGAGGGTCAAGGTCCTTCCCCACCCTCATGTGGATACGGACTGCTCAGCCTGGTTAGTAAGGACACCATCTGTTCCCCACTATACTGCAGTGATATCTTTAACATAACATTTTTAGAGTAATTTTTAAAAGAATAAAGTTCAGACACAAAACTGTTACCTTTCTCATTGATACTCAAACTTCTCTCTGATCTAGCCTAAATTTTAGATTGTAATAAAAAATCTGGTTAGTAATGTATCTTAAAATTTTAGGGCTACATTGTGAAAGCATTGCTAGATTGTTTATTATTTATTTATTTATTTATTTATTTTTATTTATTTATTTATTTATTTATTTACTTTTCCAAAGCTGGAAACAGGGAGGCAGTCAGACAGACTCCCGCGCCCGACTGGGATCCACCCGGCATGCCCACCAGGGGGCGATGCTCTGTCGCGACCAGAGCCACTCTAGCGCCTGGGGCAGAGGCCAAGGAGCCATCCCCAGCGCCCGGGCCATCTTTTACTCCAATGGAGCCTCGGCTGGGTGAGGGGAAGAGAGAGACAGAGAGGAAAGGGGAGGTGGAGAAGCAGATGGGCGCTTCTCCTGTGTGCCCTGGCTGGGAATCAAACCTGAGACTCCTGCATGCCAGGCGGACGCTCTACCACTGAGCCAACCGGCCAGGACCGATTGTTTATCTTTTAGAAGCAAAACGCCCTTTCTCAGACATAGGTAGTCTATGCTTCTTTCATCTGAAGCAGAAGAAATTAATAAATGTGGGAATATCCATATTAGGTCCTTGAAAATACTTTTTTAAAAAAGAAAGAAAAGCTTGCTGTTTTTAGTACCCCTTCCCTCAATTGTCTTTACTGGGTATACAGTCTATATATGATATATATATATATTTTTGCAAAAGATGTTCTTAGTGTAATAGTCTTAGACAAAATTGGATAATTGGCTTTAAGCCATTAACTACTTTATGTACAATATTATTTTTTTCATAAAAGAGTGCATCCTTATAATGGACAAAATATTTTGAAAATAGCCAAAGTATTTTAAAGATAATTATGAAATATTTTGTTCCTATGTCTGAAAATTAATACATAATTGTATTCAACAAATGTATATTGACTGAAGTTTACTTTAAATATCATAATATCAATTCTTTGTGTATATATATATATTTATAATACACATACCTATTCACATATAAGCACATATAAAAGTTTTTTTATTCAAGGAGCTTATAATCAAAATGTATATCTTTGCATACATTTATGTTATTTTATACAAATGCATATTATTTTCTAAAGATTGTGTACTAAATTTTTTTTAATTTTTTAAACTCTAAATTTTTAAAGAAACCTGGCTTTAAAAAAGTGTTGTTTGCACATTTACTACCATGCCAGTATATGTCAGAAGTGAATTTTAATGTCAGTTCTTGAGGTTAAGCCTATAACTGAGGTTATATCTATAACTGAGTTAATAAAACATTTTTGCTATTCTAAGAGATGGTTATAGTTTAATTTTATCTCAAGGAATATAGCATATACAAAATTAATTTTAATCTTGTCTTATTTTACTGTATGGTCTAAAATTTAAATTTATAAGCTGTCATATCAACACTAAGACAACACATTTGGCCCAGAGCCATTGTAATGGCACCCTGGGGCAGCTGATATTGTTAGATTATGAAGTCAAATTACCCAGAGTAAAAGACAGTGCATCACTTTTTAAGTCAAACTTCTTCACTATGCTGCGAATTTAAGAAGTGAAAATTGAAGTGTCTGAAGAAAACGAAATTGGCAGCAACCTTGATTGTGTACCTGTCAGAGCAGAAATAAAGACCTTAAGATTTTGATGGCACAAAACCATTAGCTTGAGCTGTTTAAGCCTAGAAAGAAGACACAGATGAGAACAATAGTGGACTGTAATTTTATCTCAAAGGATGAGAACCATTTTACCCATAGAACCGTAGAGGTCCAGGAACTGCAAATCATCAGAGCAGATGACTGTTGTGTGGCCTAAAGTGACCAGCGGTCAGTAAGCAACATTCTATGGAGTTCATCTCACAAATGCTAAGATTGATCAGATGTGTGAACACACTTGAATTGCTTATGGGATTGTTAGCAGTCGTTTTCAAAGTAAAAGTTACATGGGGGATCATAAAAAGGAAAAAAGCTATAAGCACTTACATGATAGTTTTCATTGATGACATAACTATTAAATCGGACAAAGAATAAAAGTCTTCTTGGTTGGATTTGTTTTCTAGTTAATAAATTCTGCTTATTTCAGGTAACAACTTTAACTTTGCAAAGGGTCTAGTGTCTCCTAGGGTCTCCCAGACATATTAATTTTTATTGAGTGGGGAGCAGGGAAAACTGTAGCTTTCCCAAAGGTTTTAGTTCATAGCATAGGAAAACCTAAAATCCCTGTTATTAGATGATGGATTGTTGTGTCACTCTGTCCAATCTAGGGATTAAGATCTATCCTGGTTGTGGTTGACCCTAGATTTATTGCAAGATTTAGCCACGCCATCAAAGGTCCAGTCGTCTTCTGACTTAAAAAGAGAGAGAGAGAGAGAGAGAGAGAGAGAGAGAAAGAAAGATATAGAAAAAAAAATTAGCACTATATTCTAAGTTTTCATTTGCTAATATAGGCTTCCAAGTCTAGCCTGAAACATATTGCTAAGCCATTAATAGAAGTGAAATCAATCAGATAGAGAAAGTCATATGTCTTTCAGAAGAACATGTTGGGGAAGAAAAATATTACTATTCTAATTATAATGTTATTTTAAATCATGTTTTTATTTTTCATGTATAAAATAACCATATATTAAAACTAATCTGTAAGACATAATACAGAATGATTGAGTATAATTTGAGGCAGAATGAAACAAATGTTTCTCTGTTTATTCCCTGTAAGATTTTACATAATTCATTGGCTTTTCAAGGGAATTGTATCCTACTCACTTTATTTTGATTTCATGAGGTAAAGAAAGCATTCCACCTAGAGCACCCAGGAAAAGCTCCCATGAGTTTTAGTTTAGCTCAAACTTAATTTTTGGTATTATCTCATCTCCTCGGGGAAACAGTGTCACAGTTATATGAAGCACAGAATGGGAGGTGAAATGAACTATTTATGTAAATCCTAATAGTTTTCTGGAGGGAAAGGCATCTTTCACACATTTTAGTCTTTTGTAAGTTACTTTATTCTGTTGAAAATTTCATGGTTATAAAACACTTTCTTGAATAGGCAATTTGAACAAATGGTTTCTAACAGTACAAAAATCTATTTGACCCCCCCCCCCCCCCCGCCATGCTGCTACAAATAAGCCATGCCATCTTGTTTCCAGCTCTTTTTTGCAGGACTGAATGAATAATCAATAGGCCCATCTGACACTCAATTTTAACTTAGGGAATTCAGATATCCAGTTATAATGAAATGAGAAAACCAAGACAATGCAATATGGGAAATAAGGTTTTTGCTGGAAAAAATTGACACTTACGTGGAAAACTTGATGCAGGAGAACAGAAAGGAAATGGAAGAGGCTATAATTTTTAAAAGACAATACAGAAAAGAAGAAAATGAAAAAAATTTTTTTTTTAGTTTTGAGATATAATTGACATACAATATTGTATTAGTTTAAGGTGTACAAAATAATGATTTGATATATGTATATATTTCTAAATGATTACCACAATAAGTTTACTTAATATTCATCACTTCACATAGTTATGATTTTTTCCTTGTAATAAAAACTTTCAAGATCTAGTTTAGAAACTTTCAAATACACAAAACAGTATTATGAACTGTAGTCACCATTCTGTATATTACATTCCAGAACTTATCTTTTTTTTTTTTTTTTGTATTTTTCCGAAGCTAGAAACTGGGAGAGACAGTCAGACAGACTCCCGCATGCGCCCGACACGGATCCACCCGGCACGCCCACCAGGGGGCGATGCTCTGCCCCTCCGGGGGCGTAGCGCTGCCGGGACCAGAGCCACTCTAGCGCTTGGGGCAGAGGCCAGGGAGCCATCCCCAGTGCCCGGGCCATCTTTGCTCCAATGGAGCCTCGGCTGCAGGAGGGGAAGAGAGAGACAGAGAGGAAGGAGAGGGGGAGGGGTGGAGAAGCAAATGGGCGCTTCTCCTATGTGCCCTGGCCGGGAATAGAACCCGGGAACCCTGCACGCCAGGCCGACGCTCTACCACTGAGCAAACCGGCCAGGGCCCAGAACTTATCTTTTAACTGATTTTTGTACCTTGTGACAACGTCCATTCATTCACTCCACCCACATCCCCTGCCTCTGGCAACCACCAATCTGTTTTCTGTTCCTGAGTTTTGTTTTTTAGATATCACATATGAATGAGGTCATAGTCATTTTTTTTCTCTTCAACTTATTTCACTTAGTATAATACCCTCAAAGTTTATCCATGTTATCATACTTGGCAAGATTTCTTCTATTTATGGCTGAATAATATTACATTGTATTAATGTACTACATTTTTTTCCCCTTTCATTTATCCATGGAAATTTAGCTTGTTTCCATGTCTTGGCTTTTGTAAATAATGCTACAATAAATATAGAGGAGCACAAATGTCTTAAAGATAGTGACTTTGTTTTCTTTGGATATGTACTCAGGAGCAAGATTTCCAGATCATATGGTAGTTATATTCTTAATTTTTTGAGTAACCTACATGTTGTTTTTCATAGTTGCTGCACCAAGTTAAATTAACAGTGATAGTGCACACGGTTTCTCTTTCTCTGTTTTTGCCAACATTTGCTATCTTTGTACTTTTGTTGGTAACTATTTTTATAGATGGATAACAATACCCTAGTTTGTTTTTGATTTGCATACCCCTGATGATTAGAAATTTCAGCACCTTTTCATTTATCTCTTCATCATTTGTATGTCTTCTTTGGGATGGGGGTGAAGAGACAGACCGACAGATAAACTAACTAAAAGTTTGTCTATCTTTTCATATAACCAGCTCTTTTTTTTACTGATTTTTTTCTATTGTCTTTTTTTGTTTCTTTCTATTTCATTTATTTTTTGCTATAATATATATTTCCTTCTTTCTACTAACTTTGGGCTTCATTTGTTCTTTTTCTAGTTCTTTAAGGTATAAAGTGAAGTTGATTATATGAACCATGTCTTTTTTCATTATTATTATTATTATTATTTAGTGGGAAAAGTTGGATTGAAAGCTAGAATAATAAAATTAGGTTCAAATTTTCTCTCTGACACTCATTGGCTGTTTTACTTTGAGAAAGTCACTTAACCACTTTGAGCCTTAACTTTTATGTCAGTAAGATAAGGATAATAAAACTGCAATTTATAGGTATTATGGAAAATTTATTTAGTCAATAATTTCCTTAATCAATAAATTTTTCTTGACATGTACTATGTGCTAGGAACTTTTTTTTAAAAGTTTTTTGGACTATATTATGAACATAGCAGAGATCTCTGCCCTTGTGAAGTTTATATTTCAAAAGTATTTTCTGCCCCTGCTCAATAGTAATAGCTATTATCATTAATGTTATAATATATTTAACAAGTGTATTTCTAGTTTTCTTTTTCTTATAGTTGATTTCTAGTTTAATACCATCATAATTGAACTAGGTTCTTGATATGATTTCAGTCTTCTTAAATTTATTAAAGCTTGTTTTTTGTCTTAACGTATTATTTGTCATAGAGAATGTTTCACACATGCTTGAGAAAAATGTATGTACTCTTAGTGTTAGATGGAATGTGTTTTTTGTGACAGAGACAGAGAGAGGCAGAGAGACAGAGAGAGGGACAGATAGGGACAGACAGATAAGAAGGTTGAGAGATGAGAAGCCTCAATTCTTCGTTGTGGCTCCTTAATCTCCTTAGTTGTTCATTGGTTATTTTCTCATATGTGCCTTGACCGGGGGCTACAGCAGAGCGAGTGACCCCTTGGTTAAGCCAGCAACCTTGGGCTCAAACCAGTGACCAGTGGGTCATGTCTATAATCCCATGCTCAAGCTGACAACCTCGGGGTTTCAAACCTGGGTCCTCTGCATCCCAGTTCTATACTCTATCTACTGTGCCACCACCTGGCTAGGTTAGATGGAATGTTTTATAAATACTCTTGAAATAAGAATTTAATTTGTTCTGTAAATGAGCTTGTAAGTCAGTCAATTTGTATATCAAACTGCCGACATTGGACCCTTGCACCAATGCGCCAACTAGCGGCAGCTCCCCAAATCACAACTCGTATCTCGAAATTTCGCTTGGATCTTGAACGAACTGAATCACAGCTCATATCTTAAAAATTCGTATGTTGGTCTGTTTGTATCTCAAGGTACCACTATATCTGTTAAGTCCATCTTGTATAACATATACTTTAAGTCTAGTGTTTTATTATGGATTTATTTTCTGTATGATCTGTCCATCACTGAAAGTGGGATATTGAAGTTTCCTACTCTTATTGTATTGCTTTGTATTTCTCTGTTTAAGTCTGTTAATATTTGCTTTATATATATATATATATATATATATATATATATATATATATAAAATATGGCTGAATAAATATTTACAAATGTCATATCCTCTTGGTAGATTGATCATTTTATCATTATATAACTACCTATTTATTCTCTTAATAGTCTTTGGTTTAAACAGAGTCTATTTAATTTTTTTATAAGTATAGCTACTCCTGCTATCTTTTGGTTTTCATTTGGAGGAATTATCACTTTCCACTGCTAAAATTTCAGTCTGTGTGGGTCTTAAAGTAAAGTGAGTCTCTTCTAGACAGTATAAATATGAGTCTTTTTTTTTACTCATTCAAAAATTCTATATCTTTTGATATACTAGATTTATATTGATTTACTTACCTCCATTACACCATTAGAGTAGTTTGAATTTAACTATGTATTTACCTTTACCTGTAAGATTTATACTTTAACATGTTTCTCTGTTAAAATTAGTATCCTTTCATTTCAGCTTTAAGAAGTTCCTTTGACATTTCCCGTAAGGCCAGTCTAGTGTTGATGAACTTCTTCAGCTCTTGCCTGTCTGGACAACTCTTTATCTCTATTTCAATTCTGAAGGACCGTTTCTCTGAGTAGAGTCTTCTTGGTCAGCAGTTTATTTTTCTTCAGCACTTCAAATATATTGTGTCATTTTCTTATGGTTTGCAAAATTTGTGCTGAGAAATCTACTAATAGTGTTTTAGAGGTTCCATTATATAAAGTTGCTTTTCTCTTGCTGCTTTTCGGTTCTCTCCTTGTCCTGGCAAGATAGCTAGTTGGTTAGAGCATTATCCTGAAATGCAGAGGTTGCTGGTTTAATCTGTGATTAAGGCACATACAGCAACAGCTTGATGTTTCTGTCTCTCTCTCTCCCTTCTTCTCTTGCTGAAATCAATAAGTTAAAATTAAAAAAAAAATTTTTTTTTTTGGTATTTTTCTGAAGCTGGAAACGGGGAGAGATAGTCAGACAGACGCCCACATGCACCCAACCGGGATCCACCCGGCACGCCCACCAGGGGGCGATGCTCTGCCCACCAGGGGGCGATGCTCTGCCCCTCCGGGGTGTCGCTCATTGCGACCAGAGCCACTCTAGTGCCTGGGGCAGAGGCCAAGGAGCCATCCCCAGCGCCCGGGCCATCTTTGCTCCAATGGAACCTCGGCTGCGGGAGGGGAAGAGAGAGATAGAGAGGAAGGAGAGGGGGAGGGTTGGAGAAGCAGATGGGCACTTCTCCTGTATGCCCTGACCGGGAATCGAACCCGGGACTTCCCCATGCCAGGCTGGCGCTCTACCACTGAGCCAACTGGCCAGGGCCTAATAAGTTAAAATTTAAAAAATAAAATAAAATTCTCTCCTTGTCTTTAACTTTTGGCAGTTTAATTATAATGTATTTCACTGTGAAATTTTGGGCTTTTTATTTTTAACTCTGGGCTTCCTGCATCTGGATGTCTGCCCTCCCCCCCCCCCAAGTTGGAGAAGCTTTTAGCCATTATTTCTTTGAATAATCTTTCTGTCCCTTTCTTTTTCTCTTCTTCTATGACCTGTATGTTGTAAATATTGGCTCACTTTATGTTGTCCTTTCAGCTGTCTTCATTCTTTTATCATCCTTTTCTCTTTTTGCTCCAATTACTGGATAAATTCAACTGCCTTGTCTTGCATGCACTAATTGTCTGGCTGCTAGGCTACTTACTGTGCTGTTCAACCCCTCTACTGAATTTTCAGTTAAGTTGCTGTATTCTTCAGCTTTGTAGTTTCTGCTTGATTTATATTCTTATCTTTTCTCTTTGTTGAAATTCTCTCCTTGTTCATAAAGTGTTTTTATGACCTATATGAGCATTTTTATCACCATTATCTTGACCTCTTTATGAAGCAAAACACTTATCTTTTTCAATTAAGGTCTGTTTCTAGAGTTTTATCTTGTTATTTTCTTTGGATCACATTCTTTTCTTTCTTCATTTTTCTTGACTCTTTGTGTTGGTTTATGGTACATTAGATAAAACAGTCACCTCTGCCAGTCTGAGAACGTAACCTCCCATAGCTGCAGCCTTGTCCAAACTCTTAGTTCTCTCTCAAACTTTTGTGATTGTGCAAGCTTCTTTGTTCTTAGTGGCTCCCAGAAGTTGAGGGTATGCCAAGATTTCTCAGTATCTCAGTGGAGAAGAGCTCAGTCAGCAGCTAGATGCTGGATGATGGGATATCAGGCCCTCAGGCAGCAGCTTTTATAGTGTTGAAATAAGTCTGTTTCTGGGAAAGACTGGGAGATAGCCTTTCTTTCTGTCCACTATGTGCAGAGCTTGGGTGCTGTTGGGATGGATGGCCTCAGTGAGTCCTTATGAGCTCACAAAGAGTTGTTTCTTTGTTTTCTATGGTCTTGTGGACCTCATAAATGCAAACATCATTGACTTTCAGATCTAGGTATTCTGGCCTGACAATGGTGCAGTGGATAGAGCATTGACCTGGGATGCTGAGGACCCACGTTTGAAATCCCAAGTGCAGGCTCATCTGGCTTGAGAGCAGGCTCACCAACTTGAGTGCAGGGTCACTGGCTTGAGCATGGGATCATAGACACAACCCCAGGGTCTCTGGCTTGAGCTGAAAAAGGTCACTGGCTTGAGTCTAAGGTCACCAGCTTGAGCAAGTGATCACTGGCTCAGCTGGAATACCCCCCCCCCCAATCAAGGCACATATGAGAAAGCAATCAATGAAAACTAAAGTGCCACAACTAAGAGTTGATGCTTCTCATCTCTTTCCCTTCCTCTTTGTCTGTGTGTGTCTCTCTCTCTTAGAAAAAAAGAAAGAAAGAAAAGGATTAGGTGTTCTGGTGCCTCTCCTTCCCATAGAAATTTAAAAGTTGGGGTATTAGAGGCTGGGTCCAAATCCTTTACTCAGTGACAGCCTGGGAGTTGGGAATTCCCTATCCATTGCATGTTGCTATACCAAGGGTGGGGTTAATGGCAAGACTGTTTCAGTCATTTCTATCCATTTTTTATGTGGGTAATTTCTTGTTCACCCAATGAACATGAACATTTCGACTAGTTTCTAGCTTTCTTCAAAAGGACTTGCTCCACATTTAGCTGTAGATTTGGTGTGCTCATGGGAGGAGGTAAATTCAGGAGCCTGCTGTGTTGCCATTTTGGAGCTGTCAATGTATGGAACTTCTAAACCTATAAGAATTTTTTTTATGAGTTTATTTGAGTCAAACTGTCAACAGTAGCTGGGAACCAAAGTCTCAACGAATTGAAAAAATGCTCTGGAAACTGGCAGTTTTGCCACTTATTTTATACATCAGAATTAAAGGGGAAGATGTTAGGGGTTAAGTGAAATTGATTGGTGATAGATTAGGGAGGGGGGAGAAAGCAAACTGGGGGAGGGAAGAATCTCTGGGAGTGGATAAAAAGTAAGAATGTATATCCTGAAACTTCTTTTACATAAGCAGGTATAAAATAGTTAAATTAATTAATATGATAATAAACAGTGAGGGGGGTTGTTAGTTTCTACTCCAGTGGGATGCCTGCCCTGAGGGGGGCAGGAAAAGAAGATTTACTTTTACATTTTGAAGGCATGTTATCAGGTACACTATTGTTGATGCAAAAGACAACACAGATTTTGCCAAAATGGTGATGAGTAGGCAGACGTGCGAACTTCCACCTCCCAGAACCAAAGTGGATTACAACTTAATTTTAAGATCTGGAAAAACCAACTTTGGACTAAACTAAGAGGAAGCTTTAATGAAGGATCACTAAAGAAGCCACACTGAAACTGGTAAAAACAAAACAAAACAGAAATGCAGAGAGGGCTGCCCAGCTACCTAGAGCAAACGGCAGCCCAGAAACATTTGCGTGGTGGGAAGTGAGTTTAGTGGAGAGGGGAACGTCCTGGGCCCCAGGAACAAAGCCCAGCCTGTAGCCCCAGAGCCTACAAGAGGCATACAGACAGTATTTAGCTGCGAAACAAGCCAGGATACTGTTTGTGAGAAAGAGATTTCTTAGATCCAGGATTCGTCTTAAAGGGTACATGTAGGAAACCTCTTTCATAACTACTCACCCAGGGGTCCAGGGGACAGGAACTGCTGAGAGGGCCAGAGTAGCAGGAAGAGAGTGTAATCTAGGATGCACAGGGAGAAACACTTTGAGGGACAGCCACCCTAAGCCCTGGGCTGAGTCACTCCTTAAATCTAAAGTGAATATTTTTCCTGGAACCACACAGCTGTGGCCAGGGTGTGAGCACAGTCCTGCTGCAGGGGCAGAAGCTGGGGCTGGCTGTGACTGAGGCCGGTGTGAGCACAGTTCCGCCCAGTGAGGGCAGAGGCTGAGGGAAGCTGTGGCAGCAGAAGGGGCATGTGAAAGCAGTCCAACCTGTGGCTGCAGGCCAGGGGAGCAAGAGTGGTCCTACTTGCAGTTCTGCGCACAGGTTCAAGGCAAAAGCCAGGGAACCGGCTAAGACCTGTATTTGTGCAATCCTGCCCAAGGGATGATGGTGGAGGCAGAGGGCTTGTATCCCAAACCTGTGAATGCAGTCCCACCCACGGGGCAGGCAAAAGGCCAGGGCTGGCCAAGAATTGCAGCCCAGGCATGTGAACACAGTCCTGACCATGGACATGAGGTATAAACCACAGCGACCTCTGCAGCAGGCCAGCACTGGCAATGCCTGTGCCTGAAAGCTTGAGGCAGCGGCAGAGGGGTTGGTGGGCCTGCAGACAGATCACACCTAGGGAACACTGAGGCCACATCCATTCGACTCCTGTGGCCACACCCTTCTTATAAACAGACAAAATGGGAAGGCAGAGAAATGCAACCCAAATGAGTCCAGAGAAATTTTTAGAAAAAGGCTTGAATGAGATGGAAATAACCAAATTACTGGATACAGAGTTTAAAATGATTGTTAGGATGTTCAAAAATCTTAGAACAACAATGGATGTACATAATGAGCACCTAAAGAGATAGCAAGTATAAAAAAGGACATTGAAATAATAAAAAAGAATCAGTCATAAATGACAAATACAATATCAGAAATGAAGACCACACTGGAAGGAATTAAAAGCAGATGGATGAAGCTGAGGATAGAATCAGTGAGTTAGAGGACAAGAAAAACAAAAGCACAGAAGCAGAGCAGCAAAAAGAAAAAAGGTTCAAAAAGTCTGAGGAAACTCTAAGAGAGCTCTGTGACAACATGAAGAAAAATAACATCCGCATTATAGGGGTTCCTGAAGGAGAAGAGAAAGAACAAGGGATAGAGAATCTGATTGAAAAAAAATCATAGCTGAAAACTTCCCTAAATTGAGGAAGGAAAAAGTCACATAAGTTCAAGAAGCACAGAGAGTTCCATTAAGGATGAACCCCAAAAGGCCAGCATCAAGACACATCATAATTAAAATATAAAAATTAAGAGATAAAGAAATAATACTAAAAGCTATAAGAGAAAAATCAGTCTATTACCTACAGAGAAGCCCCCATAAAGATGACATCTGACTTCTTAACAGAAACATTACAGGCTAGAAGAGAAAGGCAAAATATATTCAAAATAATGCAAAACAAGAGCCTAAAACCAAGATTTCTTTATCCAGCAAAGGCTATCATTTAAAATTTAAGGAGAAATAAAAAGCTTTCCAGACCAAAAAAAAAAAAAAAAACCCTCAAGGAATTTATTATAATCAAACCAATGCTACAAAAAATGTTAAGGGGCCTGCTATAAAAAGAACAAAAGGGGGAGGTAATCTAGTAAAAGAGGAATGTAGATTTAAAGAATAAAATGGCAATGAACAACTACATATCAATAATAACCTTAAATGTAAATGGATAAAATGATCCAATCAAAGGACATAGGGTAGCTTTGTGGATAAGAAAGTAAGACCCGTACATATGCTGTGTACAAGAGACACACCTCAAAACAAAAGATACAAGTAGACTGAAAGTAAAGGGATGGAAAAAAAATATTTTATGCAAATGGAAATGAAAAATAGCTGAGGTAGCAATACTATATCAGACAAAATGGACTTTAAAATAAAGGCTATAGTAAGGGATAAAGAAGGTCACTACATAATGATAAAGGGAGCAACCAAACAGGAAGATGTAATCATTATAAATATCTATGCACCTAATATAGGAGTACCTAAATATATAAAGCAGATTTTGATGGACATAAAGGGTGAGATCAACAGCAATACTATAATAGTAGGGGATTTTAATACCCCACTAACATCACTAAATAGATCCTCAAGAAAGAAAATTAACAACAGCAGACTTAAAGGACACAATAGATAAACTGGATTTAATATCTTCAGAAATTTTCACTCTAAAGCAGCAGAATATAGATTCTTTTCAAGTGCTCATGGTACATTCTCTAGGATAGACCACATGCTAGGACACAAAATGAGTCTCAACAATTTTAAGAAGATTGAAATCATATCAAGCATCTTCTCTTATCACAATGTCATGAAACTAGAAATAAACTACAATAAAAAAACTGAAAAACACTCAAACACTTGGAAACTAAATAGCACGTTATTAAATAATGAATGGGTTAACAATGAGATCAAGGAAGAAATAAAAAATTTCCTTGAAACAAATAAAAACGAACATACAACAACTTATAATTTATGGGACAAAGCAAAAGCAGTTGTGAGAGGGAAGTACATAGCACTACAGGCATACCTTAAGAAGCTAGAAAAAGCTCAAGTAAACAATTTAACCCTAAATCTAAAAGAACTAGAAAAAGAACAGCAAGTAAAACCCAGAGAAAGTAGACGGAAGGAAATAAGGAAGATCAGAGTGAAAATAAATGACATATAGGCTAAAAAAGCGCCATTCTCACTGGTGTGAGGTGATATCTCATTCTGGTTTTAATTTACTTTTCTCTACTGATTAGTGATGTTGAACATTTTTTCATATGCCTATTGGCCATCTGTATGTCCTCTTTGGAGAAGTGTCTATTCATTTCTTTTGCTCATTTTTTTATTGAATTGTTTTTCTTCCTGGTGTTCAGTTCTACAAGTTCTTTATAAATTTTGGTTATTAACCCCTTATCAGATGTATTGTCAAATATATTCTCCCATTGTGTAGTTTGTCTTTTTATTCTGTTCTTATTGTCTTTGGCTGTGCAGAAGCTTTTCAGTTTGATATAGTCTCATTTGTTTATCCTGTCTTTTATTTCACTTGCCCATGGAGATAAATCAGCAAAAATATTGCTATGAGACATAGCAGAGAGTTTACTGCCTATGTTTTCTTCCAAGATGTTTATGGTTTCATGCCTTACATTTAAGTCTTTTATCCATTTTGAGTTTATTTTTGTGAATGGTGTAAGTCGGTGGTCTAGTTTCATTTTTTTTTGCAGGTGGCTGTCCAATTTTCTGAACACCATTTGTTAAAGAGACTGTCTTTACTCCATTGTATGCTCTTACCTCCGTTGTCAAATATCAGTTGTCCATAAAGGTGTGGGTTTATTTCTGGGTTCTCTGTTCTGTTCCATTGATCTATATGCCTGTTCTTATGCCAGTACCAAGCTGTCATCCTCAGACTCCAAGTTATCCTCATATTCACATCCCTCTGTTTCCAGATCACCCTGATACTCTTCAGACAACGATTTGTCTTCATACGGAAACATTTCTACAAAAAGGTCCCTTATTTTTTACCCTATCTGTCCCATAATCTTTTACTCCCGACTACACTTTCCCCAAAAACTTTCTTTACTCACTGTGCACACTTCACTTTGGAGAGTTCCATCACCTTCCTTCAGTTTTAGTTTCCTTGTACTCAAAACAGCTTGGTACGATGGCCTTCTAGTATAACTTGATATCAGGAAGTGTGATACCCCCCACTTTATTCTTCTTTTTCAGGATTCCTGAGGCTATTCATGTTCTTTTTATGTTCCAAATAAATTTTTGGAATATCTGTTCTATATCTTTGGAGTATGTCATTGGTATTTTAATAGGAACTGCATTGAATTTATAGATTGCTTTGGGTAATATAGACATTTTAATGATGTTTATTCTTCCTATCCATGAACATGGTATATGTTTTCACTTGTTTGTATCTTCCTTGATTTCCTTTAACAATGTTTTATATTTTCCATGTACAAGTCTTTAATCTCTTTGGTTAAATTTACTCCTAGTTACTTTATTTATTTTTTTGCAATAGTGAAGGGGGGATAAAAAATCCGTGGCTATGGCTGCCTTAGCTGCGGGGCCTCCACTGCCCTCAGCTCCTTCCTACATTCAACCCTCTGCTCCTTTGTTCCCTTATTGGGTTTATTCTGAGTCTATAGCTCAATATCTGGGAAATCCCCTCTCCAACAATCTATAGACCAGGCTCAAAATGTAGGGGAAACAATAAATGGCTTTACCCGTTTTCCTGTTGTAGAACGACAGGATGATACAGGGAGACTAGTGTGAGAACATGAACCTGTACCTTTTAGAACTCTGAAAGCTTAAACTTGCTTGTATTCAGTATGGGCCTACTGCCCCTTTTTCACTTGGTTTATCAGATACTTTTAGTGCAAAGGCTCTTCCCCCAAATGACTGGAAGGTGATTGCTCATGCTTATCTCTCTGGGGGTGATTATTTGCTGTGGAAGTTGGACTTTCTTGAGAATGGATAGAAGACTCAAGTATTAGGAAAATATCAGCTTTTCCTGTCATAGTCTGATTTTCTTTAATGTTTTAACTACAATCTTCTGAACTATCATTTTGTTTCTTTTTTATTCTTTGCCTGGAAATTGAGGCAGGGGACCTGTGTTGGATCTGACTATAGAAAATATCCCAGCAGCTGCCAAGAGCAAATTTTCATGGGGAGATTTTGTTTAGTGAAATCCTTCAGTTTCTCTGTCTGAAAATGCCCTTATTAATGTCAGGCAGGCATCTTTCTAATCTGGATGTGCTCTGAAATCCCGGGTTTCTCTCTGGTTTGTCTGGTTCATCTAATTCTTGTTCTTGTTTAGTCTTTGTTTAATGTTGTCTAAAATGTGTTTGTTTTTAAGGCCTGATTTAAGGTTTTTTTGCATGCAAAAATTAGAAATGCTGGCTCTAATATTTAGAAAAAATAAAATGTTTCTAGAACTTGTGAGGAGAGCTCATTTAAATGTAAATAGAATAGAATGTAGATCCTTAAGACTTAATGATTTGTTTAGTGCATTGTGAGGTGTGTTCAGAGTTAGGAGCCAAATAGCAATTTAAGTATTAGGATTAATCAAAGTTATATGTTATACTTGTGTTTTTTGTGCGTAAATTGTCTAGTTTATGTGTAAGGTTGTACTCAGTTAGGCAAAACAAAGGAATTGAGCAAAATTAAGCAGGGCCCTAATAAGTCATTTCAAGAATTTGTCTCATGGATAATTCAGACAGTTAGAAGAATAGTTATAAGGATGCTAATTCTGCTTCTCAGGCCACATCCTGCATAAGGGGCCCCAAGGAAATTGGTGATTTGGCTTCTCTGATTTTGCCAATTGGATTCAAAAAATAGGTCAGGAACGCCCTGAAATGGAACTAACAATACAAGGGTGTAAATTTAAATGACAAAATTTTAGATACTAGAGCTGATGTATCTGTTATTGCTAAGCTACATTGGCCTCCTTCCTGGCCCACTCATGCAGCAGCCACAGAATTACAAGGTATAGGGCAGAGTAAATCCTATCAACAAAGTTCTAGTTTTTTTACAATGGGAAGATAAAGAAGGTCATTCTGGATTTTTCAGCCTATGTGCTCCCTGAATTGCCAGTTAATTTGTGGGTTAGAGATGTTTTGAAAAATATGGGAATGTTACTTGTCAGTCCTAATAGTTTAGTCAGTACTCACATGCTTGATCAGGGATTTTTTTTCCCACTAAGGGGTTAGGAAAAGAACAGTGGGGAATTCTCACCCCCATAGAAGTGGCACCCAATACCAGAAGGCATGGATTAAGATATCAAAATTTAGCATAGGGGCTTTGGTAGTTCCTGCTACCCCAATAATGCATTGTGCAGACCCAATTACTTGGAAATCAGATAATCCTGTATGGGTAGACCAATGGCCCCTTTCTCAGGAGAGACTTAAGGCAGCTGCTCAATTGGTACAAGAGCAGTTACAGCTTGGGCACATTGAACCATCTAATAGTCCATGGAATACACCTTTATTTGTCATTAAAAAGAAATCAGGAAACTGGAGACTATTACAAGATTTGAGAGCAATAAATAAGATTATGGAAATTTCATAGTCTCCAACTATGACTCCCTTCTCCTACTGCCATTCCATGGAATTATCACCTTGTAATTATTGACTTGAAGGATTGCTTTTTTACTATTCCTTTAAACCTGCATGATTGCAAGTGTTTTGCATTCAGTGTTCCTTCATTTAATTTCTAGGCTCCAATGGAGCAATACCAGTGGAGAGTTTTGCCTCACGGTATGGCTAACAATCCTACCTTGTGAAGGCAGCACCCTAAGGCATACGTAATTCATTATATAGATAATATTCTTATCGTTCATCCAGATAAAGACACTGTGTTGACTGTTGCACTCGCTGGGTAAAACAAACACTGGAGACGTTTGGAGAGTTTTAGACAAAGTTTTATGGCCAAGAGAAAAAGAAAAAGAAAAAGAAAAAAAAAACCTGCGCAGGGGTGAGCTCAGGTGGCAGTCACCAGAGTCACACCGAGCGCCTACAGTCTAGGGGTTTTTATAGCGTAGCAAGCAAGCGGTTCATACAGAAGCTGATGTGGCTGTTAGTCATTGGCTAGGGAGGTCGTGCGCAGTTACGGGGGGGGGGGTATTACTCAGTGGAGAATTTCAAACATAAACTTCTGATAAGGGTCTCTGACTCAATGCAGGATGTTGCTGAACTCTTTGTTCTCAGCGTCACAGGGACCTTGTACACTCTTGGCAGCCCCAGCTTGTCAGTACTCCTTGAATCTAACATTGACCATTTTGCAACAGCTAGAATATTCTTTGAAAGAATCAGGACTTTATATAGCTCCTGAAAAGGTACAGGAATCTTTAACTTTTTCTTATTTAGGACAAATTATTGAGGGACAAGAAATTTGCCCACAGAAAATAGAAATCAGGACAGATCATTTGCGAACTTTAAACAATTTCCAGAAACTGTTAGGAGACATTAATTGGCTTAGACCTTCCTTGAAATTAACTACTAGAGAACTGAAGCCACTTTTTGATATTCTTAGAGGCTCGGCTGAACCAGCTTTTCCTCAGCTACTTACAGCTGCAGGACAGCAAGCTTTAAAGCTTGTAGAAAAAGCCTTGCGACAAGCACAACTAAAATGCATAAATCCTGAAGAATCAATTGCCTTACTAATTTGTCCCTCGAGTTACACTCCATCAGGACTATTGTGGCAAGCTTCAGGTCCTATTAAATAGATTCATTTGGCTGTTATTTCTAAAAAAGTTTTATCTCCATATTTTGATCTTGTCACCTCCTTGATTATCAAGGGGTATAGGCAACTCTTACAGCTTACAGGTTTTGAGCCTCAAATTATTGTTGTTTCTTTTTTCAAAGGATCAACAACAATGGCTCTGGGAAACTTCCACTAAATGAAAAATTGCTTTTGCAAATTTTACAGGCCAAATTGATTCTCACTACCCAGCTGATAAAATAGTTCACTTTTAATTAATTACTACATTTGTCTTTCCTAAGACAATTGTTAATGAGCCCATACCTGAAGCACCTATAGTCTTTACTGATGGATCTAACTCAGGAATAGCAAGCTTAAAATTGATGGACAAATTTATACTAAAATAATTCACCTTGAAATCAGCTCAAAGACTAGAATTACATGCCATTATCATGGCTTTTCAGCATTTGCCATATTCCTCCTTTAATCTATATACAAACAGCAAATATTTACTTATGGTTGTTTCCACTATAGAGACTGCCATCTTAGGGACAAATGCTGATGAACTATTTTATCACTTCCTCCTTCTTCAAAGACTTGTACATCAACATAGAGCTCCATGTTTTATAGGACATATTTGAGCTCATTCCATGCTCCCTGGAGCTTTAGCACAAGAGAATGCCCTTGTTGATCAAGCTACCCAAAAGAAAATTATTTGGAGCAACCATGACAGATCAAGCAATTCAGTCTCATACTGTTCATCATCAGAACGCTGCAGCCCTGTGTAAACAGTTTCAACTTTCTCAGGAAGCAGCACGGCAGATTGTTAAATCCTGTCCAAGATATCCTATACTACAATCTATCCCTTCATTTGGAGTTAACCCTCGAGGACTCCTACCAGGACAACTTTGGCAAATGGATGTTAATCATACACCTTCATTTGGCAAACAGTCCTTTGTCCATGTTACAGTGGATACTTATTCTGGATTTATAGTAGCCTCTGCCAGAACAGGAGAGGCTGCTAAGCATGTTATAGCTCATTGTCTGTATGCATTTTCTATTATTGAACTTCTTGATGTGATTAAAACTGACAATACTCCTGCATATGTAGCAAAAGCATTTATTGTATTTTGTAAACCTTTCAAATTACGGGTATTTCTTAAAATCTTTAAAGTCAAGGTATTATTAAAGTGTACCCAGCAAATATTTAAGGTCAATTTAAAAAATATAAAAGGGGGAGTCATATTCTGGAACTCCTGAAAATCTACCTTATCTTTAAAATTTTTCTTTTAAAGGCTGATGAACAGGAGATGCCAAATCCTTTTCTCCTGCAAACCTCTACCCTCTTTTATTTGATCCAGCTAATAACAGTGTTGTGTCTTTTTCCAAATAGCTCCAGATATACAGAAAAGGTTTATATAGGTGGATGGGGATCCTCAAACTTCTCAGCGAGAATTTCTGAGCATGGCTTTTAAGGTACCAAGAGGCAGAAAAAGCCCAATAGAGATCAGGTGAAATACCAGCTCTTAGGATATGCCCTTAAAGGCTCTGGCACCCCAAAAGGGTCTCATAGGAATCCATCTGGGCCTGCTTCAGTAGTGGAAAGAAAAGTCATTGAGCCAAAGCCTGCCAGGCTTACATGCCTTTGCTGTGAGGAAGAAGGGACACTGGAAGGTAGGCTTCCCCCTCGCTCCTCTGAGGGAGGGTTCAGTCTCTTCCAGCCCTGCTCTAGCCACCTGTGACCTAACCTTGCCCAGAATGCTGGGATTTGCCACTGAAGGCTGAAGGTGCCCAGGGCCATCAGCCCCATCTTTGACACCGTGGACGAGCCTAGAGTATTTCTTCCAAGTAGCAGGTAAACTGATCTCATTTACACAAGGACCATTTAACTATGTCTTGCCTGAATATTCAGGTTTTTTTATTCTTCCCTCGAAGATCTCTGGTGTGGGTGTTGATAGTCCTATTTTCTGCTTTGTTTAATATATAGTGTTTCCTTTATTCCTCCTGCCTCAATGCCCCATTCATATATTAGGCTGGGACCTACTCCTAATTTTTAGAGCCTTTTTTCTCCTTTTTGCCAACTTCTATTACGAATTTACTTTTGCCACCCAGCTTAGTGTATCCCAAGGTTCTCCTCACCACCCCATGGCTGTAAAGCTCCAGTATAAGGCCCCCTGGGTTCATCTTTTCAGTTTAAAGAAAACGGAAGCTCCATCTTCATGCATGCTGCGGATGGCTTTTCCAGTCTACCTGGGTCATTACCAACTAGAAGCAGCGGTGTTTGGGACTTGGACACGAACTGCAAAGTATAGAAATGTGACAACAATTCCAGTGCCATGCAGACTTTTCCTGCATGTGGACTTTTCCTGGACTCCTGCTCTGTGACAGCTCCTAATGGACTGAACTGGGGTTGGGTTGTATTTGCAGGGATTTGGAATGATGTTGGTACCAACTTGGACTTGGTGAACATGTTAAGGACATTACTCTTTTATAGATTCTTGTTATATTGGCTAAGAATTTGCTTAAAGGCTTGAATCACTGTAATGTATTAGAATACTTGTTTGGGTATCTGTTAGTATTTGGCTATACTAATTTTGTGTTTGTTCTGTATTTTTTCAGTCTGCCTCCAAATTAGAATCAGGGAAACTAGGAAATCAGATGAGTGCAAATCTCAGCACACAAATTAAAAATAAAAAAGAAAAGGGGAATATGTTATGGACCATAAATGGCTGAAAGCCATTGTAGATTCAGGCTTAGCAAAAGGCTAAGTTCTCCGCCCTCCACCTCCATATTGACTATGATGCTGAGTATTTGCACCCACTTCACTTGCTTCCTGGGTTGCTGGAAGCAATTTACATGCCCTTCCTCTGACTCTTTGTTTGTTTTCAGATGTTGGTAGATTTCACTAATGCATCCTGTTTATGCCTTGGGAGAGTTCCTGTCTTAGCCTTGGATGTGTAACTTTGTATCAAGGACTTCCTTGATTTGCATATGGCTATATAATAAAGCAAACTGGGGCTATTGGGCACTCGGATATTGCCATCGGCATTTTGAAGAGCCCTCCCGGTCCCATTTTTTCTTGATGAGTATGTTTCCTTAATTCCGCACTGTTATTAGGGGCCACGCTGATCCGCGGCAGTTCATGAATGCCCACTGCAGAGACATTTAAATTAGCCTAGAAGTTTCTATGGTCTGAATATTTGTACTCTCCCAAAATTCATATGTTGAAACCTAATCCCCATTTTAATGATGTTTTGAGGCAGGCCTTTAGGAGCTGATTAGATAGTGAGGTCAGAACCCTCATGAATCCAATTAGTGCCCTTATAAAAGAGGCCCCGGGGGGATCTTCTGCCCTTCTGCCATGTGAGAACACAATGAGAAGATGGGTGCTAATGAGGAAGCAGACGTTCACCAGACGCTGGATCTGCCAGTGCCATGAATTTGGACTTGACAGCTTTCAGACTATGAGAAATAAATGTTTGTTGTTTATAAGCCAGCCACCCAGTTTATGGTATTTTTATTATAGCAGCTCAAATGGACTAAGACAAGTCAAGGAAGGCTTCTTGAAGGAAGTATCACTTACACTGAAATCCCAAGAATTAATAAACCTTAATCCATGGAAAAGGGAGAAAGAGATCTGCAGGCTTAGGTATAGATGCTACCTAATGTGTAATGAGAAATCATGGCAATGAAATTGCAATTGTTTATTAATGAAGCACAAGAAATTACTGATGTTTGACCATTTTTTACATAAAATGGCAATTTCAACCTAATACCATGTTTCCCTGAAAATAAGACAGTGTCATATTAATTTTTGCTCCTAAAGACATGCTAGGTCTTATTTTCAGGGGATGTCTTACTTTCCATGAACAAGAATTCATATTTATTGTTTAACAAAAAAAATCAACATTTATTAATATACTGTAGTCATGTTATCACAAACATCAGCATAACCAACCAAACTCTGAATTCCATCAAGAATTTCTGTGACTCTATTTCCATGTACAACAATCTACCCTGTTTCCCCGAAAATAAGATAGTGTCTTATATTAATTTTTGCTCCTAAAGATGCACTAGGTCTTATTTTCAGGGGAGGCCTTATATTTCTAAGCTTGAAAAAAATTGTACTAGGTCTTATTTTCAGGGGATGTCTTATTTTCTTTTCTTTTTTTTTTTTTTGGGTATTTTTCTGAAGCTGGAAACGGGGAGAGACAGTCAGACAGACTCCCGCATGCGCCCGACCAGGATCCACCCGGCACACCCACCAGGGGGCGACGCTCTGCCCACCAGGGAGCGATGCTCTGCCCCTCCGGGGCATCGTTCGGTTGTGACCAGAGCCACTCTAGCGCCTGGGGCAGAGGCCAAGGAGCCATCCCCAGCGCCTGGGCCATCTTTGCTCCAGTGGAGCCTCGCTGCGGGAGACGAAGAGAGAGACAGAGAGGAAGGAGAGGGGGAGGGGTAGAGAAGCAGATGGGCGCTTCTCCTGTGTGCCTTGGCCGGGAATCAAACCCGGGACTTCTGCACGCCAGGCTGACACTCTACCACTGGAATGTCTTATTTTCAAGGAAACAAGGTAGTAATGTAATACATATGGAAGAATTAACATCCACAAAATCACAGTTAGGAAAAACAGTTGCTTTGTTGTTATTTTTAGGCCTCTCAATTACTTGTTCTATCTAGAAGACAGAAACAAGCAAGGTGATTAAGTAATCTTATAAAACCCATGAATGTTATCATATCAAGAATATTTTTTATCATCTGTATTTTTTCTTTCTTAATTAATGACAGAATCAACCAACCAACCAACCTTTAAACTATTCAAGGTGGGCATAGTTCAGATATAAGCAGAAATCCTCTTAACGACCTTGCAAATTTGTAACTACAAAATTCATAGAAGATTTGAACTGTAAGTAGAAAGATAAATGTCTCAATTAGATTAAAAGTCACTCAGAGGACTAGGAGATAGAGTGTATAATCATATAATTAGATAATCCTTTTTCGCCTGTTGTCAAAATAGCATCTTTTTCCTTTTCAAAATTTTAATGATTCTGTTGTTTTTGTTTGGATTCTTTGCCAAGTGCCTCTTGTCGCAACAAAATGTTATTTATTTGTCATCCTTGTGAACAGTCTCTACTTGGTAAAGCGAAGTGGGGGTGTGTGAGGGTAGGGGAGATAGATGGTGGCAGTCTGGTGAGGTAAAGCCTAGAGATTTTAAATTACCTTTTTCCTTCACAGCAAAGATTCCTAGAAAAATTATACTTTCATGACTTAATATACAATGTTCTACAATAATTGTTTACACTAGAATGTAACATAAAATAGAGTTACTGGACTTGAGAAACCATGAACCCATTCTCTTACGCAATAAGAACTCTTCAAGGAGCTTGTAGCCTTTCTATGTCTTTAAACTCGTGTACAGAGTAATGTTCCATGATCCATGAAGATTAAGGTTTCATGAAAGGGTTTAGTTTTCACTAAATAGCTTTCCACAAAATGATGTGATACATATTGACAATAATTGTCATACATCCTCTATACTTGGTAATTATCCATTAATAATAGGCAGTTTATATTAACAAAGGTAAGTAATACTTATTTCATATAGCTAAACCAAGGTTTTAGTTTACTTTCTCATTTTTGTTCTCTGGAATCTAAAAGTCAAATTAATCTGGAAAAAAAATTTTCTTGATGTTTACATTCTCTCTCACACTTCGTTTACTAGATATTAATTCCCATTACAATTATTGTTAAAATCCAATTTTTGCTCTGGCCAGTTAGCTCAGTGGATAGAGTGTTGGCCTGGCATATGGATGTCCCAGGTTTGATTTCTGGTCAGGGCACACAAGGAAAGCAACCATCTGCTTCTTTACCCCTCCCATTTCCCCTTCACCTTCTCTTTCTCTTCCCTTCTTGTAGCCAGTGTCTCGATTGGTTCAAGCATAGCCCTGGGTGCTGAGGATAGCTTGGTTGGTCCAAATGCACCAGCCTCAGGTGCTAAAAATAGCTTGGTTGATTGAGCATCAGCCCCAGACAGGGGTTGCCAGGTGGATCCTGGTCAGGGCTCATGTGGGAGTCTGTTTCACTATCTCTCCTTCTCTCACTTGAAAAAAAAAACCCTGATTTTTGCCATTCACACTCTATTAAACTGTTCTAATGAAGGTTACCAATTACTAAAGGTAATCAATGAAGGTTTAACTAAAAATTCTAGAACTCACTATTAGACTATCCTATCTAATATGTATAGTATTTGCCCTGAGTCACTGTACCTTGCTTTTGAAAACATTTTTCTCTGCTTGACTTCCATGACACTGGTCTCTCCTAAACTTATTTTTATCTTTGACTATTTTCTCATTTTTCTCACTTAAATTACCTCTCTCTTCTCCTTCCCTTCTAAATACTCATATTACAAGAAAAATTGTCAATTATCTATATGTTCCTTTTTGGTGATCTTTTATAATTCAATTACTCTTTATATGCTAACAATTCTAATCCTTTTACCTTCCAAATCTGACTTTTTTTCTGAACTACAGATCTGTATTTTCTATTGGAAAAATCATGCTATAGGTAAAAATATTTGATCAAAATTTATCTCTTTCTCACTAACTGTTTAAGCACAAATTGTAAAAACAATTATTTTATAATCTAGAAGCAATAGAGAATCCTTATTACCCCTTTTACAAATTGCTCTTTCTCTCATTTAGCTAAGAACAAATACCTTCTCAAGTGTGCAAAAACTCAGTTTTAAGCACCCTTGAGTCCTTGAAAAATAAAAACTATTTGAACTACAAACTTAGCCAACCAAAAAGTAAATGAAAATCAGGGTGTTGGGTATGATGAAGCTATAAGAAATAATACTAAAATTCTATCTAAGACTAAGTAATAATGAAAATAAATTTTGGATTCATAAGAAATATAAGTGATATCAATCTAGACAAAATATCAAAAGATTAAATAACATACTGAGAAATGGAGAGTGAATGAGAAAGTGGGAGAAAATATAAAATTATATTTTCCTATATTTATAGTTTTCTATTAAAATTTTTTGAGAGCTGATAAATTAAGAAATAAAGTTTTACTTAAATGATTTGAGCATTGATAATATCTATTAGAAAATTAAGAGTATACTATAAATCTTCTAGGTAATTTGAGGGGAAAAATTATACTCAGAAGACACAATATAGACCATGTTCCAAGTATTATAGAAAAAAAAGATTAAAAATTTAAAACAAAATTATCAAATTCAACCAAGCATATTTGTTTATAACAATAAATGTAAATAAGAGAAATCATCTATTATAGAAAAGGTTCTCAGACTGAATAATAAAACAAACCAAATTATGTTATATTAAAATGATTTACCAGAACTAATATTCCAGGATGACTGAGCAAGATGCTTTAAAAATTTGATAATGTTAATATATTTTCCTGATATTAAAAAAACACTTAAAAACTCTAAATGAAATAAGAATGAAGGAAATTTTTCTACAGTGATTATGTTCAAAGCCAGATGAGATACCTAGAAGCATTTTTATTAAAGTTGGCAATAAAACATGAACCCAATATTACCATCATATTTAACCTAGTTCTAGATGTACTAACATGCAAATGAAATAAGTAGTGTAAATATTTGTTAAAGAATATAAGTATTTTGTAGTTGATAAGACTTTATATATGAGAAACTTAAAAATTAACTTTAATTAAAAAATATATGAGAATTCAGCACAGTGGCTGCTTAAAATTTTAATACACAGGCTGCAGCAAAAGTAGGTCCACCATTGTTCATATGGAAAACATTAATGATAAATAATAATACAAGAATAAATTCTGTGTTTTTGTACTCACAATGGTAGAACTACATTTGCCCCATCATATTAAAATAAGTAATATACAATAATAGCTTTTCATATATATATATATATATATATATATATATACACACAGGTAAGCAAATATTATACAATAGAAGGGGAAAAAAGAGGAAATAGTTTATTTATACTAGTAATAAAAAGGCAAATATTTAGGTTCCAGTTACCCATTGTTACATAACAGAGCACAAAACTTAGTGGTTTAAAACAACATATTTCTTACTCTCTTTGGCAATTGTATGTTTGGGCTTAGCTGGGTGGTTCTTATTCTCATCTAAATAATTGCTTCATAAGTAGCACTTTCTGTAGCCAAATCATTACAACCATAATATAATTGATAGTCTACAACAGTGGTAGTCAACCTGGTCCCTACCGCCCACTAGTGGGCATTCCAGCTTTCATGGTGGGCGGTAGCAGAGCAACCAAAGTGTAAGTAAAAAGATAGATTTAACTATAGTAAGTTGTTTTATAAAGATTTATTCTGCCAAATTTAGTGGAAATCTGACATAAAGTACTTGGTAAGTAATTATTATTATATGCTTTAACTTGCTGTAACTCTGCTTTATAAATTTTATAAAGTAAAGTTATTTCCCTACTTTATAAATCACCATTACTGTGGAACCGGTGGGCGGTTAGAAAATTTTACTACTAACAGAGATACAAAAGTGGGCAGTAGGTACAAAAAGATTGACTACCCCTGGTCTACAATGTGCCAAGCACTGTATCATGTCTCTAACACTGAAAAATCTTACTGAGCCGCTTTGTGTAAGAAAAGTGCTGGTTGCCTTCTTCCTTGTCCTAATGGACCGAAAAGTACCTACAAACTTAGTTAATGGTGGAGCTGGGATTTGAACCCATGGTCATACCTTTTCACTACTACTCTCTGAGGCTTCATGACAGTTTTACCATATTTATTACTACATTTTGAGGAGAAGAAGTAAGATAAAGTTGTGCAAACCCCAGGAGATCTCCAGATAATAACTAGGGGAGGCTTTGAGGATAGCTGGACTGATACAATATGAAATGGGTTTGCATTATTGTCACTCTATTCTTTTTAATTCCTTTATTCTTATAGCTAAGAGAGCATAATTTATACATCTCCTGATTTTATTCTTACTCTAAAAATCACCTGTACACAGGGTCTTGAATAGGACATTTTTTTCTTCCTCTCAGAGCAGCAACTACAGCATCAATACTTTGTCAAGAACTTATGTATTATAAAGATTGCTCCTGGGCATGTCACAAGTCTTAATGAGGTGGTAAACACCTCCTGCCCCCAATATACTACCACCATCCCAATCCCTGTAGGCAGAAAGAACTGGAGAAATTCAGCCCTAGCTATTTAAAAATATGTTTGCCCTTCAGCTAACACCAGAGAAACCAGAAACAGAAAGGCAAGGGGGCAGAGTAGAGGTGTTTGATGTATTTGTTTAGTTTATGCCATAAACTTGCAGCCCCTGTATCTTTTTCCCCATTCCTTCTTGTTTCTCTCTAATAAACTGTGGAGCAAAACATTTTCTTACTTATCGTAAAAAAATAACACTTTATAATTATAATATCAAGTGAAATTTCATTTCTCTCAATCTAATTGAAAAATAAAAATGAATTAATCAGGACCTCTGTTGCAAGTATGGGAAGAGGCAACCCATGTGGACATAAGCAACAGGAAGTATTTATTTGTGTGACTGAATATATAGGTGTGGTCTCAGATTGAGATATGACATGATCCATATATTTATACAACTCTTCTTTTTTAGCTCTTGGCTCTGCTCTCTTGCTTGTGTGCTGTCTCCTTAAACTCTGTGGAATCCTAATATCTCCAGCTTTACATTTTTCCAATCTCACACTCCCCAGTAAGGGAAATTTTCTCAACTGGAATTTACTTATTCCTTTTATTTATTTTTAAGTTAAGTATGGAAGATAGATTCCCACATGTGCCCCAACTGGGATCCACCCGGCAACCCCTGTCTGGGGTCAATGGTCTACCAATCTGGGGCCATGCTCACACCCGAGCTGTTTTGAGCACCTGAGGCAGAGGCTCCATGGAGCCATCCTCAGTACCTGGGGCCAACATGTTTGAATAAATCAAGCTATGGCTGCGGGAGGAGAAAAGGGAGAGAAGGAAGGGGGAAGGGGGAAGGGGGAGAGAAGCAGATGGTCACCTCTCCTGTGTGCCCTGTCCAGGAATTGAATCTGGGACTTCCACATGCCAGGTTGACGCTCTACCACTGAGTTAGCTGTCCAGAGCTGCAACTGGAATTTAAATGTAAGAAATTTTAAATTCTGTTGCCTTAAGATAGTTATTGTTTCAAAACTTTGGATGTATTATTGCACATGAACAATTAACTTTCTTCCTTGGCATCTTGGCATCTTCCTTGGATGTTAATAGGGGGGTACTGTCTTTAGGAGAACTAAGAAAGGAGTCATTGAAATCATTTTCTATGCTGTGATGCAGATGAAGAAACCTAGCTGGAAAAGGCTAAGGGAATTTTAAAAATTCCTGCACTAACTCTAAATGGTTTGAGTGATGACAAATCATCTTCCATGATTTAGTCATTATGTCCAGAAGGATGAAATAAACAGGTTTGTTAAACCTAATTTATAATGTACATAAAAGTCATAGACTGAATGCCTTAAACTACAAAAATTTATTTCTTCCCACTTCTGGAAGCCCAAAGTCTGAGATCTGGATGCCGGCCTCATTGGGTTCTGGTAAGAGCTTTTGTTCTGGCTTGTAGACACTGTCTGTGTTCTCACAAGACACCGAGAGAACTCTCTCTCTCCCTTTCATAAATAAATGGGGACCCTAATCTTATATGTGATTTCTCTATCATGACCTCATCTAAACCAATGGTCTCCCAAAGCTTCCACTTTCAAGTACCATCACAACAGTTTTAGGGGTTCGACATGTGGATTTGGGAAGTACACACTCGATCCATAACAGTCAGAGAAGGAGCAAAATCTACCCTTCACATACAGATTGTGAATCGAGAAATAATGGTTCTGGGAAAGGAAGAAAGTACATTGTTAACCAGAGAAGAAAAAGAAATGTTGGAGGCTGAATACTAACGATTGCAAAATATTATCTGTGATGACTTGAAACGATATAACAAAGTGTAGGAAAAATAAACTATAAAAAGATATAGCTTGCAAAAATGCTGACTGTTTTCCTTGAGGAGATAGGCAGACAATGATATTTTTTTCTTTGACAAATTGCAGTGTTTTTCTTTTCTTTCTCTCTTTCTTTCTTTCTTTTTTTTTTTTTTTTTTTTTTTTTTTTTTTTTTTTTTTTGTTTCAGCATGCCCACATATTTCCTTTCACTTTCACTTCATGTCAGATGCAATTTCTCAAGCTGAACAGGAGTAAACTCTATTCATTTCCACATTGTCACTCCTGTTCAGTTTGGTTATAAATGACATGAAAGCATATTGTACTATAGACCCTCACATGTGTTGTGATGCCAGAAAATGATTCCACAGGAATAAATGCTACAGATATTTAGGTCTTCTATGGCTTTTTAGTCCCACATGAGCACACACAAGATGATTCTTATTCTAAGAAAACAAACAAAGAAAGATTTCACACACAAAAAAAGGAGAAGATGAAATGTAAACTCTAAGAGAATATATACCAAATAATCTTAGACACCTAGGCAAAGAAGACTGAAGATTGCGGCATTATTTCTATATAATCCAAAGGGACTTAACCATGGTGATTCACTTGACTCATTCAGCCATATGTCACAGGTCAATTAAAATGCAAACACTGGAAAATTCTCAAAAGAGCAAATATTTAGTCCCATGTGGATTCTCATCCAAGTATTCATTTACTACTGCATAAATAAAGCACAAACAGGGAAAGGCAAAGAGCAAACTGTGGGGATTTATAGATCAGCAAGTCTCCCTTAAGTTTGCAATTACCCATGCTGGACATGATAGTGACTTGGAACAGTGTGGTAGCTGGGGAGCCAGTGAGAACTGGTCAGTCTCTGGATGTTTTGAGTGGAGAATATTTCAAATATTTGCTATTGCATTAAATGTGGGAGTAAAAAAATAAAAGTCAAGGATAATGCTAATATTTCTCGACCTCAGACACTGAAAGATAGAGTTACCATTCATACAAGCCAAAAAGACTTATAGAGTAGTTTGAGATGAGGAGAACCAGAAGTATTTATTTGGACATGGTAAGTTTGAAATGCCCATTTGACACCAAACAGAGATATTGAGAGGGCAGTTAGATATACAAGTCTGGAATTTAGAGAAGAGTTAGGCCACAGATATTAACTTTAGAGTCATTGGCAGATTGGTTTTAAAGTCACGAAACTAGATGATATCATGAAGGGAATATATATATATATATATATATATATATATATATATATATGTATATAAAGCCAAGATTTAAGAACTGAGCTCTGGGTCATTCCAATGTTTTGTTGTCAGAGATTCAAAGTATAACCAACAAAGGGAAAAAGAAAAGGGAGAAAGAAAGACAGATGAGCAAAAAGAATGACCCAGAGAATATGGAGGAATGGAAAAGAAGTGAAGATTATTTTAAGAGGGAAAGAATAATCACCTGTATTACGTACTGCTGATCTATTATGCTGTGATAGAATCTGACACATATTGTCCCTTTGAATATAATAGATTTACTGAAACTTTGTTAGAAGAATATTAATTTTGAAATGCTTGGTTTTGTGGTCATGCTAAATTGGAAATTCTGACCTGGCTTCCTGTATGATTAATGGAATGCATTTATGAGATGGATTTTGGAAAATGTCTGATTTTGAAAGTAAAACCAAAGTCACTGACCTTTAAAGAGACAAGATGTCTGAGCATTAGTGTTATTAATCAAGATATTTAAGAATGGGTTCAGCTGTTGATGATTATAAGACAGGTCTGAATTCAACACAACTTGATTGTGACAGCTATGAGGTTATTAAGTCTTGTGGAGCTTTAATAACATATATTGATCCCATTCATCTAAAAAACAAAAGTGTTTTTTATAGTCTTCTAGGTTTCTCCCTTAATCTAACTATTTATTTATAAGGACATGCAGCTGCTTATAATAAAGCTGCACTTTACAACTATTGTTGCTGTCAGGTATAATCTTATAATTAAGTTCTGTTCAATGAAACATAAGTACAGTGTGCATCTTCTGGGACATATATTATAAGGAGGAGACATATTTTTTTTCTATCCAGTTAACATAAACACAATAACTGGAGCTAAAGAAGTCATTTGGAACATCATGTAACTATGGAAATTGAAGCCACTTATGACACAGAAAGGGGAAAAAAGCTGGGTCCTGAGGAATTAATGATTCAGAGCTGCCATATGTTGACAGCCTACATCAGGACTAATTGTAATTGAATTAGATTCATTCTGAAATGGATACCCAGACCTCACCATATGTTAGTATATATAATGTGTTTAGAAAATAAATGGTGATTTGACTCAAGGTGATAATAACCCTATTCTTTTCCTATTGATATATATGAGGCCACAATATTCTCTACAGATTAAACATTTTCAAAATTTTATTCATTTTCAGCCTTTTTTAGTAAAAGCTACCATAGGCTATAGTATGAAAATATTTACTCCTCAACTTTTCCTATGTGTATAGAGAAAAGTATGTCCCCCTGTTGCCTTTTCTTGAATCATTACACACCAAATTATATCTTTAGGCTATTTTAATAACAAAAAGCTTCAGGAGAGTTTATACCTGATGAGGAAACAGTTAAACTCCATGTAAAAGAACCTTATACTTAGATCTCAAGAAAGTCGTGTGGTTGGGGTCTTATTTCAACTTCTAGACTTAGATTTAAAACTCTGGATATAGGAAAATTCAAAGGAATCCCATATACATCATCATCTGTTGTATCATTGTTAGGAGAGCTTCCTCTTTCTCACAAAATATCTTTTATGTTTGTTTTTAATAATCTTTCATTGTTAGGGTGGTCATATGTCAGATGAGTTATTCACGATGTAAGGATTGCCGGAAGTTAAGATATTAACCAGGAAAGCACATGGAGAAGCTGTAGAATTCCAAAGACTTTTCCATTCTTTCTGTTATTGTTTCTCCCTGCCAATTTGTGTTATGAATGTCCCTGGGGCCATCATCCTATGTTCATAGGCCTTTGCTTTTATTAAGTGTCATAAATGACAGCTCTATACTCCATACCTTTGATAGGAGTATCAGTGTAACCTGAAAATTCATGGGATATAAATGACACGGTTATTATAGGCATGTAGAACTTTTATGCAAACATAATTTTTACTAACCTCTTGCTTTCTCATATCTGGATGAAATCCTCAGGAAAAAATTTGCAGTTAAGAGTTCACTGTAACCAATGATTTGGTCTTATCCTTTAGTTATTTGGCTTTTGATCATTTTTATCATTAAAGTCTCAGCTGAAACAAATCACCCCTCCTGAGAAAGATGCCTATCTAAATTGATATCCAGCCAACTCAGTTGATAAAATTGGTCATGCTTATTGGTTGGATACTATATATTTAAACTTAATATTTTGAATTGTGTGGCTTCCTTCAGTTATGTAATTTGATATTCTAATTACTCAATGTTAATTATAAATAAATTTTATTATCTTAATCTCTACATAAATACATGAATAAGTATAATTTTTTTATTAAGACATAGATTTCCCATTCCCATAATAGTTTTTCTATTCACATAAGGCGTATTTACTGAATGCCTACCATGTACTAGACCCTCTGCTTACAGAGGCTAAGGAGAAACACGTAGTTCTTATTTTCCTGAAACTTATAGATGAGAGCATGGAAGCAATTTAGTCTAGTTATTCATTTTTATGGGTGAAGAATAGAAGGCCCAGGTAAGTTAATTGACTTTTTTAGGTTCATGCAATTAGAGTCCAAGGCAAGACCTAAAGTCAGGTCTTCTGCACTCTGTCTGCACAGTGTGATTTCTATTTCTACAACATTCTAACTCCTCCTGTCTAACCTGGGTACTTTAAAGCCCAGGAAAAGAATAATTCTCTGCGCTCAGTACATTTTCCTCCATTCTTGAAATTTCAAATAGCTCTTTGACAGCTTTCTTCTGCTCAGTCTGAATCCACCCCCCCCCTTTTTTTCACTCTCAGGTAGCAAATAATAGATAGGCTCAGAGCTGGTAATCACTTCTTGATTGACTCCAGACTGAAATTGAACTCTTTCTTGCTAAGCAAGCTCATCTGTCTTTATGGACAGAGGCTTTTCACTTACCCAAGACCATCATACTTCTCTTAAAATAATCTTGTTTTCTCTTTTATTACCAACTGCTTCAGCATACTGCAGTGAGCTATTAGCACTCAGAAATTTTTTTTCTCTAATTTTAGCTTCTTAAATATAAGGATGTTTTTTGAGAGACTATGGCATAATCAATGAAATTTTCTTTTAGTAGAATATTTTTCCTTGACTGGTCCAGACTGAAACAGTCTAAAATCAATTCCTCTGGAGCCACCTGTCATTTCTTGTCTTCATTTTAGCAATGTGGGTGAATATATGTCAGACTTTAGTTTTACCCAGAGTGAAAAAGAAAGAAAGAGAAAGAAAGAAAGAAAAAAAGAAAAGAAATTGGTTATCAGTTCTTGATCTTGCTTCTACTTTTGTATAAAATAAACTGGCTTCTTTTCATATGTTTAAGTGGAACTGTCTCCAAGAGAGGTTGGTCAGTGTTTTGAGGGTAAGGTAAGCAAATATAATTCCATTTGTGTAGAATTTAGGAAACCCAAGCTGTTCTGAGTTAAACCACTTTGAAAGAAGAAGCTCAGAGGAGAAGAGGGAGCCAAATTTGTACCTATGCTGAGATTTCATGTCGCACCTTATATATCACCAACTTTATGAATTCTGGCACTAGCAAGCCTATGAGTTGCTGTGAGGGTCTTCATGGTTAGAACAATACCGAGGAGGAGGTGGGGGGGGCAGAAGGCTGGGTTTTAAACTATTCAGCTCCGCATGCTTATACTTGTATATCTGTCTGTAGTGCGCAACAGAAGTGAGGGGGTTCCATGCAAGAGCAGTGAGCACCAATCATATCCAAAGCAAGACAAAGTTTAAAAATATCTATCATCAAATACAGCTCTACCTGCAGTCAAAGCCTTGGAAATCTGTAGACATTGTTTCTACAGGTTATTTCTGGCTTCTAGAAGCAGAGACTTGAAGAGAACTCTGCTGCATCAGCTGATGCACCCTAATCTAATATTTTGGAGACCAGCCAATCTTGAACTCTCACGCCCAGATGAATGCCTTTAATCCCTTTCCCATTGTGTAACCTGCCTAGTGACCTTCAGAGTGGTGTGACTACCCACGTGGCCCAGAGTCAAGTGTTCTGTTTCTTCCAAAAGTTGGAGATCTAGTCCCTGCTTACTCCACAGTCCCCTCTCTGCAGAGAGCGAGTGATCCTTTACTCAAGCCAGCAACCTTTGGGCTCAGGCCAGTGACCATGGGGTCATGTTTATGATCCAACGCTCAAGCCAGCAACCCCGCACTCAAGCTAGTGAACCCGCAGTCAAGCCAGATAAGCCCAGGTTCAAGCCAGCGACCTTGAGGTTTCAAACCTGGGTCTTTTGCACCCCAGTTCAACGCTCTATTCACTGTGCCACTGCCTGGTCAGGTCTAGCCATATGGCTCATCATTCCACCCATTGGCTACTTTGTCCTGTACCTGCATCCATCCAAATAGTCTCAGAGGCTGGATAGAAGACTATAATTGTCCACTTGACAGGTTGGCCCCTGCCAGAACCATCAGTATACCAGTCATCCTTGGGAATGGGAGTTTGCCCCTCCTGATAGGGACTGACTTCAGGTTCTGCCTCCTGAGCCCCATCCAGCTGACCTGATTCTAAGGTTGCATAGGTAACTGGACCCAAGTTCTGCCCTCAATGGGCTGGTGCTAAGAGCATAGCATTGTTGCAAGTATGCACCCCACTTGGCCAGAGTGGAGGTTTGGGCAATACCACTACAAGGTTTGGTTGCCCAATCTCTCATGTATCCTGCAATAGGGTAAATGGTCTTGACTATAACTGGTATTATGGTTGTAATATTCTCAGTGGTTAGGAGGGCAGTATACATAGCTGCCAACTGTTTATCCACCAATGAGTAACAAACTTCCAGGCCTTTTCAGAATTGGGACCAAACCCAATAGGTCAGGCACTCTGTCCATTGCCAGAAGCCCCATCTAAACTCCTCAGGGGTTACATGGACATCAAGCTCACAGGGCCTGGCAGGATCAAACACATTCAAGGCCACCTTGACAGCCACAAATGCACCTTATGCCTGTTCAGTCCAATGCCAGCAAACCTCCTTCTGAATAAGGTGATATAAGGGATGCAGTAACTAAACTAAATGAGATATGAATGCTCACCAATACCCCAACAGACCTAGGAATTCCTGTAACTGCTTTACCATAGTGGGCACAAGGTGTGCTTGGATCTTATCTATAACTGCATCAGGGATAACCTTTGTCTTTATTAACCAGACAACTCCCAAGAACTTAACAGATAACCCAGGTCCTTGTAATTTTTCCTCATTGACTGCCCAGCTACATACTTTCATATGAGGTAGCAGGATAGGGACTGCTTGCTCCGATTCTGGAGGAGAGTCACTAGTTAGTATAATATCATTAATATAATGATACATACAAACTGCCTCTGGTTGTTTCCATTTAGCCAGGTCAACAGCCACCAGCCCATGACACAAGGTGGGGCTATGCAAATAGCCCTGGGGTAACACTGTAAAGGTCCATTGCCACCCTTCCCAAGTAAAGGCAAATTGGTCTTAACTCTGCAGCTATATCAATAGAGAAAAAGGCATTGTCCAAGTCTGCCACAAAGTGGTATGTCCCCAACTCATGGCTTAACTGATCTATCAGGTTAGCTGTTGAGGGTACAACAGCATGCAAAGGGGGAACAATTTTATTAAATTCCCTGCAATCCACTGTCATTCACCAGATTCCATCTGGTTTGCGCATAGGTCACAGTGGGGAACTGTAAAGGCTGTGTGCTGGCCGGATGATCCCCACCTTTTCTAGTTTGAGGATTCGAGGACTGTCCCAGTGATTTCTTCATAGCCGCCTGGCACATGGTACTGCTTTGTGCTAGTCACACGCCCAGGAATGGGTAATTGCAAGAGGGAATTTTCTGCATGTCCCACAACACTGCCTTCATAACCTGGACTCGCAGGCAGAACTCCCTGGCTATAGTTTCCAACTAGTCCTTATAAGACATCTACTCCCAAAATATATTCAGAAATAGGGGATACATATACCTTATATGGCTTAGGAGGCAGTCTTCCTATCCCCAATAAGATAGTTATTGGCTTCACTTGAACAGTTTGGCCCCCATAACCGTCAATGGCCACTGGGGTCCCAGCAAACCATTCTGGGTTCCCATAGAGGAGGAACGTTCTGCACCTGTATCCACCAAGGCTAATACCTGTTGTACATTGGAAGGGGACCAGTGGATAGCCAGTTCCATGTGTGGCCTCTGGTCCCAGCTTGTCCCTGTTAGACGGGTCCCTCAGCCTTCCCCCTATTTACACTGGAACAGTGGGTCTTGGGGGGCTCTCCTCTCCCTCAGCTGTCTCCGTCATATAATATTTAACTGTGCCACCTGCGCACCAACCGTTTTATTGGTAGCTGCTGGGGCCATTCATCTCAGCAGCTGGAACCTCTGTCCTGGTTTAAGCTGCTGCCAAAGCTCCAAAAGAACCTTATTAGGCTTGTCATCCAATTTATCCCTATCTGCCCCAGCCACAATCAAATCTACCCACATCAGTGTTCGGGTAACTTTCACAGGCCCATTCCTCTTAATAGTTGAAGGGGCACCATGGGCAGTAGCCCTCACGGCTTTGTGATTCCATGCTATCTCCAGCTCCCTAAAATCTGCTACCATCTGTGTAACCGCATTGATGGGCTGTCCCATATAGGGCCCCAGGATAGCCACTAGTGGCCCAAAAAGGGCTGATGGGGCACTCCAGAGGACAAGATCCCACATCCTGGCCATAAACACTTTCCCGTCTGGTCCACGGGACCCTGGGTTGAAAACAGCATTCTTCATACCTAGTTCCTGAAGGACCTTTACTAACTCACTGTAGCACTGCCACTGACTCACTGCCCCTGGCAAGTCCCCAGCATTCTGCCAGACCATACGAATAGCAGCCATCACCCATTCTAATAGGGTATGGTTTCCTGAGTTGTATGGCAGTTCTGAAGATGCTGCCTCAAGGAGGACTGTGTGGTAATGGTGGCCAATTTCTCCATCTCTGTTCTGGAGAGCATGATGCCATCCACCCCTTTTTCCCATAACCTCAGTAGCCAGACTCCCAGTGGCTCCATGGGTTTCTGCCTGAATTGTACCCCCAACTCCATCAGCTCTGCCTGGGTGTAGGGCCGGACCACAGAGTGCTCCACTGTCTGTAGAGGAGGCTGTGGTTGCCCTTGAGGAACTCTTTGCTGCTGGGATTTTACCTTCTTGGAGACCACTGGCCAGGCTCTGAGTCTGCAGACAGTAGTTGCAGCCTGGACCTCCCCCTTAGAAGAGGAGGAATTGGAAATGCCTGTTCCCACCGGCTCAGAGCCACTCTGCTGGTAGCAATGCAGCTCCGTCTTCCACATTGCTTTGGTTCCTGTGGCTGCTGGCTCTTGGCCTGAAGCTGACTCTCGAGCTCCTGAACCTGCAGTTCTTTCTTCAACAGCCGTCACAGACAACGTTCAGTTTCCAGGACAAACTGCAACTCGAACCCACAATTTCTTCTCCAGAGACCACTCCAGTTCCAGGTGCCGTTAGTGTTCAGCCTGTACCTCACAATGCAACTCTTGAACCTGGTCAGCCTCCCTCTCCAGTGCTGGCTACAGTTCACACTGTCATTGGTCCTCAGCCAGCAGTCTGACTTGCAATTCTTGGATCTGCAGCTCTTTCTCCAGTGACCTTTCCAGCTCATGCCATTGTTACTGCTCACTCCGCAGCTTACCCTGGAGCTTTTGACCTTGGGCTGCCTCTTGCACAGAGCTCTCAGTTTCCTCTTGCAGGGTTGTAAAAAACACCCAGCTGACAGCCCCCAAAAGGACTGCCGTGGGGAACCATATGTTGGAGAGCAGCAACTGTAGCATCTACCGGGTACGAGATCAAATGTCAGAGACTTTCAGGAGTTAAGATGTTACTTTATTGGCCAGTTTAACCTGCGCAGGGGCGAACTCCCGAGATGTCCGGAGACACCGTGCCCACAAGGAGCTGCAAATGGGAGCCACGCCTGGAGCTTACAGCCAAGCCCTTATATATCCTAAGTGAGCAAGCATAGACAGAAGCAGATGTGGCAGTTTAGCTATTGGCTAGGGAGGTCACACGCAGCATAGCAACAGGGGCCGGCATAGCAACAGGGGCCGGTTTTAGCTTAGTGGCGAATTTCAAACCTAAACTTCTGATAAGGGTCTCTGACCTTCTTTGTTCCCAGCCTCACAGGAGCCATATCAGCACTTACTGTTCCTGCAATAGTTACACTCTTTGGCAGCTCCAGTACTCCCTGAATCTAACACAACCACTCCTCTACCCCACTCTTCAAGGGTGTCAGCAGCTCCATACCCATCTGCTCCAAACCCTGCCCACTGTGCCAGATGTAATGCTGGTGGCCGAGGCCAGGCAGTCTCACACTGGATTCGGGCAGACAGTAGAGGACCTGCGGAGCCAGAAAGCATGGGGTCATACCCATTTATTGGAGGCTCGCAAGGACAGGCAAGTAAATGAACAACAAAAGGGAAAGAGCTAATAAACAAAGGAAAATCTGCTATTCACAGTAAGAGCAAGGGAGCAAGGAAAACCGTACTTCACAGTGGCAGGAGAGCGATCTGGGAGAATTGCCACCCAGGGGAAGCACCCATAGCCTTACGTAGGCCGTGCACATGTGCCTCTGCCACGTGCTCATACACTAATCAAGCAAAGTGCTTGCAGCCAGTAAACCCGCAAGCAAGCCTAACACAGCTGCCCCACAGATATCATCTAAATTTTTTAAAAGAACACATTTTTCTAAAAAGTATAAAATTAGACACAGAGCCTATGTTGAATGTATAAACATGCATATAAATATATGTAACTATATATACTTTGAAATAGATAAGGTTCTATTTTTCTGTTTGTTTCTTTTAATTTAACAAACTGAGCTATAAGATATTTTTAGTATACCTGTACAAAGGTGGTGGTGTTTGCTCTAATAAAGCTATCAAATAGTTATTTGTAAGTTTTGTTGCTATAGTTTCTATAGCTTTTTGTTTTCTTTCTAAGTGAGAGGAGAGGAGATAGACAGACTCCTGCATGCACCCAGACTGGGATCTACCTGGCTACCCTCTGTCTTGGGCCGATACTGGAATCAACTGAGCTATCCTCAGCACTTGATGCTGATGCTTGAACCAATCAAGCCACTAGCTGTGAGAGGGGAAGAGAGAAAAGGGGGAGAGAAAGAAAAAAAGGGAGAGGGAGGGGAAGAGAAGCAGATGGTCACTTCTTATGTGTGTCCTGACCAGTGATTAAACCCAGGATATTTGTATGCCAGGCAGACTATCCACTGAGCCAACTGGCCGGGACCTACATAGCTCTTAAATATACCCCAAAATTTCCTTGGAAACATTCATACAAATTTCCATCATAATTTAGAATATTATATTGTAGAGTGAGGACCTGCATATGAAACTGTCAGTGTAGGTAGCTAGATATTAATAAGGGAAGGGAGCAAAGGGAACCAGACATTAAAAAGTCTGATGGTTTCAGTAGGAAATTATAACCTCAGACACCCCAGTGGATCACAGCTTTGCCCTGTCAAGGGGATTAACACTCCTCCCTCCTCCATGTAGGCTGGCTTTTTAATCTTGTCAGGGTACAACCAGTCCATCCACAGACTATCCAGGGAGGAATAGCAGCAGGGGAAATTCCTCTGCTGGGTTCATGCCCAGTAGAAGTCAAGATGAAACAAGGAGAGGTACTTCTACTTTGAGATATCGTAGTAGGAACCAAGATGGTGGCCATAAAGGGCTGTTAGTCTAGGCAAAGGACTGGATTGGCTAAGGGGAAGTTCCAGCATAGACTGCAAATTATAGATTGGGAAGTTGATTGGTTAGTTGAAACAATGCCTAATTCTCCCCAAGTGAGATAGTATATCCAGAATTACCGAAGAGCTGGCGCTATCTTTTCTCATTCTCACTTGGAAACTGGGCTCACTCTGTTCCTTGACACATTCTCCAAGCAGCCATGTGGCCCAAGGAGCCTGCCAGCCCACAGCAGCCTAAGGAACCACTTGAAGGCTGGCAGCCACACACAGGGGACTCCCAAGGACAGGCTCCCTGTGCAGGCCTTAACACAGTGGGGAACACAGACTGCTCTAGCTAGACAAGGACAAAGACTGGACTGGACTCAGCTTGGATATGGATTGAACCAAGGCACAGAATATCTGGTAACTGATCTTTGTATTGGGTCTAATGAAGACTAGGCTAGACTTTTTCTGTGGCAGGTCAAATGGAAATGAGACATTGGGAACCTGGGAGTAGTTTTCTCTTTCGACTTTATTAAACCTTTCCACGCCACAGTCTTCTATATGCAAGTCCTTTGGAATGCCTTCCCTGCGACTCCATAAGAGAACACCATTTTCATTGGCAACAACAAAAAATGCCCCAAGGAGTGTCTTCTAAAAAAAAAGGCTGTCATGAACACTTACTAGAATGTAAAATTTAATGTATTTATCTAATTTTGATCCTTAAAACAAAGTTTTTTCAACTCATATGAGCTCTTGTTCAAATTGAAGATGCTGAGTTCTTCAGTATAAAAATAGCTAGATGTACTTTAAAGCAGTGTTTTTCAACCACTGGGTCACAGACAGGTCCACCAGAAATTTCAGACTGGTCAGCAAAAGATTAACCACCTTTGTGTTGTATAAAGAAGATAGGTTCGATGATCTTAGTCAAATTCACTTATGATCAGGGTGATATCTGCATTAGTGGTTCCTGAAATAATCTTATTTTTACCAGTCCCTAAATGTAAAATGTCTGAAAAACATTGATTTAAGGTATAGCTATTGTTTAAAAGAATAGCCACGCATATTTAGCTAGATTCCTTAAAACTTTCTTTTGTTTGTATCCAGTGTTAAAAAGAAAAAACAATATACTTAAAGGTAGCTTGTTATTTAATGCATTTAATACTTAAATAAGAAGAATAAAAAAGGTACATGAAACTAGATTGTAAGAGTTTTAAAATATTAATAAAAACATATTAACCCTTTGAACAGTGAGTTTTTAAAAAAATAAATAAAGTTAGTTCCAGTTCCAGTTTTATTAACTTAAAATCACGTTTGTTTGGTAACCAATTTATGGAAACAAGAAGAACATATATTTGCCTTTTTTTAATGTTGCCTTACACATTTTTAAAATAAAAATTTTTGTATGGTCATACTCTGGAAGTTCAGGAGGCACAAGGACATACATGAACATTTGTACTACTCAAAAGGTTAAATAATACCTGACAAAAAACAGTAAAACTGTTATTTAAGAGATTTCCATCTTGCTTCTTGATTGGCCTCCTCACTTGCCATCTTTTTCACCTATAGACAGAATGAACATTACTATGGACCCTTAGAATACGCTGTTGTGCAGATGAATGTTAGAAAAGAGTAAGGAATGTAAATTTGTGATTTCCACATTGGGCACTGCCCAGGTGCCCACTTAGAGAGAACTTTGATTACAAATGCCATTTTCACAACCGGTTCACCAAACTCAACAAAAAATTAGGTATCGTGGTTCTGCGTTACTGGTGTGAACCAGCTGAACCCACCACTGGGTGTATCTAATATATATTTTACTTTAAAAATCTTTTCACTCAGTTTCTCATGACCAACTTTCTTTCTGTTTTTGAAGTGGAGAAGCAGCCACTGGGAGGATTAAGGATTTTCTGAAACAAGGACTTTAATTTGAAATGTTTACAGTGGAGTTGTTAGATTCTGAAAGTCTTCTAGAATATTCCATTTTGTAACAACATGGTGCAAGAGGAGGTTTAGGAATTAATAGCAAAGGAATAGCATCTAAAAAACTGTACTTAAGCATGTATTCAATTCTCTAACATATTAAAAGATGTTTTATTTCGCCAAGGACTTAATAAAAGGCATAAGAATAAGATACATTTTTAAATCCCACAGCTTTTCTCTCCTCTATCCTACTCGTGGTGACAAAATGTATTGAACAAAGATTGAGGAAGAAATAAAATTAGGTGGCATTTTCAAAACTGGTAGAATGTTAAAAGGGAGATATTTTGTTGATTTTCCTTTTAAAGACATACATACATATTTGGTTTATTTGCTTCTGAAATTCTAAAATGGTACCTAAATACCCATCACAATGATAGTGTTTTATGATATACAATATATAATATTCCAGAGAGGATTACAGTTGCAATAAAAGTTACTTTAAGCCATGCTGAATTCTGGGTCTTGAGTCAATATCCCTCACTAAGGAAAATGTTTTAGGGTGAAGGGGATGATGATTTTACAAAGAAATATAAATCAGATAAATAATCAGATATACTGTTTATATTTCTTTTTTCTTTTTTTTAATAGTCATGATTTTTAAAAATTATTTTTATTTTTTATTTTATTTATTCATTTCAGAGAGGAGAGACAGAGAGAGAGAGAGAGAGAGAGAGAGAGAAGGGGAGAAGCAGGAAGCATCAACTCCCATATGTGTCTTGACCAGGCAAGCCCAGGGTTTCAAACTCATAACCTCAGCGTTCCAAGTCCAGGCTTTATCCACTGCGCCACCACAGGTCAGGCTCTTTTTTTTTATTATTCAACTGAGAGGAGGGAAGATAGAGAGACAGACTCCCTAAAGCACCCCAACCAGTATCCACCTGGCAACCCCCATCGGAGACCAATGCTTGAATCAAGCAAGCTATCCTCAGCACCTGAGGCCAACGCTTGGATCAATCATCCACTGGATTTGGGAGGAAAAGAGAGAAAGAAGGGGGAGAGAGTGTGGAAAAGAAAGAGTATGTCTTTAAAAGCAACCATCTGCTTTTCATGTGTTCCCTGACCAGGGATCAAACCTAGGACTTCCACACACTGGGAAGATATCCTATCCACTGAGCTAGCTGACCAGGGCCACTGTTTATATTTCTAAAGCTACTCTGCACTATCATTTAGGAGTGTGGTCCACTTTCTGTTCTGCTATCTATTGTGGACTGCTGGGAATTGGATATAAGTCCTAGAGAATATACTCATGTCTCATTATTCATAATGAAGAGTTCTTAATAAATATGACCAAAGTTGGTGAATAAATAAATGGGACTTTTATATAAAATGAGCAATATAGTTTGTAGAACTGAGACCACGTGGGAAACTATCCACACACACACACACAAAAAAAACAAAAAAAGAAGGTTAATTTATTAAAGGAAAGAAAATAAAAGTTTAAGAAAAGAAAATATAACATAAACTAAAACATTGTAAATAAACAAATTGGGTCAAAAACCAAAACCCAACTGTAAGTTGAATATAATAAATGTATTTAAATAAAAGCTTTCAGATACATGGAAATAAAAACTTAAAGTGAAAACCAAGACAAAAATGTCAACAAGTAGAATATATGAATTCTATGAAAATATAAAATGTTGATGTCAAGATCAACCTTTCCAATGAGAGAAAGAGGAAAAGGAACTTTACAATAGGTTACAATCACATTCAGGGTCAAGAACATTTTTTCGATCTAGAAACATAATATTAAAATAAAGGAAAAACTACAGGACATACAAGGAAGTGTGACAAAAGAGAAAGCCCAGAAATGCAAAAATCTGATAAGGAATGCAGTTATGATAAAGGCCACATTTCAATCAGCAGAAGAAGAATTATTATTTGACTTAAACGGTTTTGAGAGAAATGGGTAACCATTTAAAAGTTAAAATTAACTCCCTAAGTTGTACTGTGTATCAAATTAAACCCAAATAGGTTGAAACTTTTATTATATATTTTATTATATATTCACCTGGAGAATATATAATAAAATGGCTATAAAAGTAGTTAAGTATTGTGAGTTCTGAGTGGCTTATCTGTATTAAGTCAAACATAATTGAATCGCCCGAAGTAACACATCTAATATTTGGCTGACTGGGATGTGAATGTAAACAAGCTGGTTCCAGGGCCAAAGGATTTAAAGTATTCTGTGGGTAAAAGAAATAGACAAAAACCCAATATGATCCAGGATAAGGAGTGCATTTTAAGATTAGCATGGAAGATTGCCTTTATATAGAAACCTTGATGGATTTGACTATGTGAAAATTGCAATCCTTTCTGAGTGAAAAAAATAGCAACATGACAAAATCAGAAGCCAACTGAGAAGATAGTTACAATATATATGACAAAAATTAAATATTCTTAGTACATTAGAGGTCTTGCATCAACAAGAAAACAAACCTGAAAAATAGGCAAAGGTCACACAAGAAAATATATAAATGATTAATAATTTTGGTAGTCACAAAATTGTCAATCAATCAATAAAAATGGTTTGGGGAGAGTATTCATTTCCATGGAAAGAAGAGCAATTTACTACTGTTAAAAGAAAAATGGCAGGTTACAGAAACAGTATGATAATTATTCATTAATATTTTTCATGCCATGGCATAGAAAATTAATGCATAATTTTAATTTTATCTCTCCTTATCTTTTTGTAGAAGATCTTTTTTAATTGCAGGATCTTTTTGTAGTGCTGAATGGGAATAATGAGTAATGGGATATTGCACGAGTAAGAGAGAAGCTACATAGAAAGGTCAGGTAATGGTTACTACTGGTTTCCACCTCAAAAATATGCCTCCTCTTTGCCTGGCCTGTGGTGGCACAGTGGATAGAGCATCAACCTGGAATGCTGAGGTTGCTGGTTCAAAACCCTGGGCTTCCTGGGTCTAGGCACATACAACAAGCAAGCAATGAACAACTAAATTGAAGCAGGTATACTTCTTCCCCAACCTCTCTGTAAAATCAACAAATAAAATTCTTAAAAAAAAAATCAACATTTTTCATGTACTAAGTTGATTCCTCTCCAAGCTAATGACATGAGTCTTGATTAGACCAGACCAACCAGTAACAGTTATTCCATTCCCCCTGCCTGTGGCCAGTATGCATGGGTACATGACAGACTTAACCAATGAGACATCAGAATATCAGTGGGTATTTCTGAGAAAATGTCCTTCATTCTTAACAACAGACATGAGTAAGAGGCTTCCTCTTTCTGCCTTTGGACATTTTGGGGTAAGAATGTGTTATTTGGAGTTGTTGCAACCATCTTATTGCCATCAAAGGGGAAAAATGCAGAACAACCAAACTGAAGACCTCACATTGCTGAGCTGCTAAATAGCCACCCTGAACTCACCTGGCCTCTATAGTTCTTATGTAGGAAGATAAATTCCTCATTATGCATGTGACTTTTGTTGGAATACATATTTATTTACTTGTACCAGAAATCATCTCACCTGACACATACAGGGAGATACATATGGACAAAGTTAATTTGTAAGTTGACTAGAAGGAGAAAGAAATAGAATCAGTGCAGGTTTAATATTTTTCTAGAGCATTTGGAAGACACAAAGCAAATAGATTTTTTTAGCAGATAGCATAAGGATTTGACAGAGTATAGAAGCTTTACAAAAAAGCTTTGCTCTGTGCAAATTCAATGTAATTATTCTGCTGTCTATTTTAGAGAGTTCCATAAAGATGTGTATCACTTTTTAAATATTAAGTTTGGTATTTGTCTTTCTGCTGGATATAACACCTTGCAAACAGTGTCACTCAGATAACTCAGCTTTGTTAGGGTTTTATATGAGATATGATGAGAAAGTGTTTTCCTGTGAATAATAAATTGAAATACTTTCTAGGGAGACAGATTCCATGCTCAAATCAGTTTAGGAAAATATATATATTGTTGATTTTTTAGAACTTTAAATTGACCATATTTTAGAAAAAAATAAGAAATAATGATATAAGAAAGGTATTTAACCAAATGTTTTCCAAACTCAGAAATAATTATCACTGAAGGAATTCCAGAAACTATTATCTAAGTAACTTCGAGGAAGGGATGAGGGAGTGAATGAAGGGGTAATTATTTCTTGGGAGTGAGTTGTAAATATTCATTGGTTAGGACCACTCTATAGATGATCAATGCAAAATCAATAATAGCCTTGGCGTGAAGTCCCATCTCATCTTTAAAGACTTTACTTGTAAAAAGGAATTCATACCGTACTTACTTTATAGGATTGTTGTAAGAATGAAATGGATTACTTTGAAGATTAAAAGAAATACTACGTTTAGAAAGCCCTTGGCCCATTATGAATATGCGTTATAATTATTAATAATATGATTACTACTATTATTGTGGTTATCATCACTTCCTGAAGAGAGTAGTGGAAGAATATGGGTTTCTCCTCAGACTGGGAAAGTGGCTTAGCATTCTCTAGCAGAGTGGAAATAATGTCATCAGTCAAGGACGGGGTGCAGCTTCCCACGCTGCGCTGAAGCACAGACACGTGTACTTGAGTGGTGACTGGGTACTAAGGGCTATTTGGACCTTTATTTCCACTTTATTTTTATATTAATTATACAGCTATTTTCTCAAAATAATTTTTGAATTTTTATCTTGGAATCGTTATTAATCCTTGAGTACATTAATTTAGGATGTTAAATGAGAATGAAACTTGCAGGGAGACCTGAACTTTTTGGAAGCAGCTTAGTTAACATCAATTAAAAGTTAGTCTGATAAAATGTGGGTGATAGGTTGGACAATACCATCTTTTATTAAAAGTAGGATCTGACTATAAAGGAAGCCCAACACTGGTGATTACACTGATAACTCTGGTGTTTTGAAAAAAGGTAACATCATTGGAATTCACGTAAAGTGTTCAAGGAAACAAATTTGAAGAACAGCATTTCATGAATAATTAAGTTTTAAATTGTTAATTAATAAACAAATATTACTTATTTATAATTCTCTTCCCCCCCACAAATAAACTGTGGATTTCATAGTTATCAGATAAAGTATAGAATATGTGATTTAAGTTCTATAGAGATCAAAAGGATTTTTGTTGTTGTTTTTAACCAAGATTTTAAGTGATTTTTGACAGGAAAGTGAGTCATATTAATTTATAACTAAGAGGTAAGAATAAAGTTATATTTTAAGATATTCCTGAATTTCCTAAAGTAGTTGCTTGAATCATGAAGCATTAAAATAACTACAAAAACATATCTTATGGCATTTTTTTAGGAATTGACTGAACCTGTCCTTTTATGGTTGAGGTGAGGAAAAGATAATTTGTGTATTTAATTTATGGTCTTGCCAGAGGGTCAAGGCACTGAGATTTTTGGTGTCACAGGCATGCATATTAGATATGGAATTTAACGTTCCATAAATCTTTTTAGAAAAGGAGTCCAGCTGTCTCAGGAAAATCAAACACAATGTCCTTTATAAACCTTGAAGTAGTTATATTCACTATTTATTGTATTTGCCCAGAATTGTACACAAAATAGAAAACAAGGTTCTGATTAATGAAAGTTCCATCTTTGATAGTGTCCAGTGGTCTCATTCTTCACAGGCTTCCACAATGAAGTCATTGGTAAATTATATTCTGCTTTTATCTATATCTCCAGTATTAAAGTTCCATTAAATGGTAGAAAAATAAAAATAGGAATTTTTAGTCTTATATATAAAAGTAACACATATATACATACTTTGGGCTCAGAACGACTTATTGCTAACTAAATAAATGAATGATGTGGCTACCTCAGCTGAAAATAGAAGATCTTAGGGAAGTCCTGTGAGTGCTGTGATAACAAAAATTTTCTGTTTTCTATGTTTAACATGAGCATTGAAGTTATGTGAGATTTCTTTTTCTTAATTCTGATGCTTGGCTACTTAAACATGTGTTCCCCATTGAAATGGGTTCCCATGACAGAAACTAGTTATTCCTATGGTAGATATGCTGTAGTATGAGTGAGTGGTTTGTAATTTCTACAATTTTCTTCACTATAATTATTAGGACCTATTTAAAGATCTACTTCTGACTCCTTTGACACTGGGCAAATTACTTTATAGTCTTCCTCAACCTTGCTTTCTCTCATTGGTGGAATGAGAATACTTAGCTCTACTTACCTCCACAGGAAATGTGTTTTAGTAAAGGTCTTTTAGCTTCCTGTAGAATAAAATTATAGTTTTGGTGGAGTTTGCTGCACTATGGCACTTGACATCAAATCTTCTTTTGAAATATTTATAAATGCTTCTTTCTATATATGTGCTTTCCAAGGACAAATGAAAAGTATGTAGTTTGTTCTGCTACAAAAAAAATTTGACTTTTGTTAACAAATAAACAAACCTAACGGGTTCTTTTCAAGTGATGAAAAATATTTTTAGGCCTTTAAAATAAAGTAAAAATGGCATAATTATACATAGAGAATAAGGCTAAATATAATTATTATGCAAATATATAACCTATATGATAAAGAATAATATGCTTCAGTTTACTGAAAATGTTGTTTACCTTAGAGAATTCATATTAGTTAGAAACATCTGAATTTCTAAGGCATATATAAGGATTTAAAGATCAGAGATAAAATTTTATATACCTGTATCATTGAAAATAAATTTTCTGCTTTTTAATACTTTTACCAATATAATTTTTATTTAGGATCCAGTAAGCCAGTGGTCCCCAACCCCTGGGCCGCAGACCGGTACCGGTCCATGGGCCATTTGGTACTGGTCTGCAGAGAAAAAATAAATAACTTACATTATTTCCGTTTTATTTATATTTAAGTCTGAATGATGTTTTATTTTTAAAAAATGACCAGATTCCCTCTGTTACATTTGTCTAAGACTCACTCTTAACACTTGTCTTGTAAGTTTGACAATTATATTTTAAAATATCACAGTTTTTACACCGGTCACATAATTTTATTTTGTGCATTTATCCGTCCCACCCTAAAGGCCAGTCCGTGAAAATATTTTCGGACATTAACCGGTCCGTGGCCCAAAAACTGTTGGGGACCACTGAAGTAAGCCATTATATTTGTTTTATTTTTTTATTTATTTTTTCTTTTTCTGAAGCTGGAAACGGGGAGAGACAGTCAGACAGACTCCCGCATGTGCCCGACCGGGATCCACCTGGCACACCCTCCAGGGGGCGATGCTCTGCCCACCAGGGGGCGATGCTCTGCCCCTCCGGGGCGTTGCTCTGTTGCGACCAGAGCCACTCTAGCGCCTGGGGCAGAGGCCAAGGAGCCATCCCCAGCGCCCGGGCCATCTTTGCTCCAATGGAGCCTCGCTGCAGGAGGGGAATAGAGAGACAGAGAGGAAGGAGAGGGGAGGGGTGGAGAAGCAGATGGGCGCTTCTCCTGTGTTCCCTGGCCAGGAATCGAACCCGGGACTTCTGCATGCCAGGCCAACACTCTACCACTGAGCCAAGCGGCTAGGGCCCATTATATTTGTTTTATAAATGAGAAATTATAGAAAGTTCTTTAGGGATGATGCACTCCATGGAGCCAATAAACAGATTGTCTTAAATATACTACCTTCCCACCAGTCCTTTGAGAAAGTCATTTAACAATGCTCCTTTCCATTACAGTTCCCAGTCTTTCTGTTTTAATTAAGAAATGCTTTTTCCTTCTCTAGTGAAGATGGTATAGCAAGGTTGGGTGAGGGAGTTGGTTAGGAGAGTGAAAGAGGAAAATGAGATATCTAACTTAATTCAGAGTTTGTGTTGATTATGTGAACACATTATTCCTAAGAATTCCAAAGTTAAATGAAAAATGAAAAGGCTTATTGTGAATTTTAAAAATGTTTTGTGTTTGAGGGCTTTTTTTTTTATGAACCAAAGACTAACTCATTCATGAAAAGTAATCTCAGAAGGAGCCTCCTGCTGCACACACAGCATTTGTCTGAAATCGTATTACTGATATATGTAGTCACTCCCTTCCTTTGGCCTGTTCATCCATTGCCCTGTGACCTGCTGCCTCCCTTTGGTGGAAGAGACTTTCCTGTCTTCATACTTTAGCTAATGGATATAAGCAAATGAGGCATATGTTTTAAAGAGATGTCATTCCAGCCTTTTGCTTTTGCCATCTGTCATGAAAACAGCAAATCCCAGAGCGGGACTGTACCTCCACACTGAGTCCAGGAGTAAGGACTGCCGTGGAGGCAGCAGAGTTGAGCACTGTCACAACAGCCACAGTCAAACCACAGTTTACAGTGATCAGGAAGAAACAAAATGCTTTCTGAGGTAATCCACTGAGCTTTGGGGGTTACTTATTAGCAGAAAAAGTGTCCAACTGAGAAATTCACTGCTAAACTTTGCGGGCTGCTTGAACAAAAATGCCTCATGTATGTGACAAAGATTTTCCTGGACACCTGGAGGAAGGGAAACTGTTTTTGGAACCTTAGAAAGTGTTATAGTGTGGCAAAATATTTTGCAAAAAATTTTTTGAAGTAGGTTGGAAGGCAGTTGATGTGCAATAAAAGTCTGTGAATTTTAGCACAAAGGTTTCGGAACAGTAGGTTACTAGCATTAGTTGTTAGTAGGTGCTTGCAAGAAGGTACCACAAGAAAGCCGAGGTAATGAAAGAACTGGTGTGTTTTAAAATAGGGATGAAAGTATAGGAATCCCAGCAATTGTGGAATTGCAGAACTAGACAAAGGAGCAGTATCTCAATTTAATCAGTAAATTATAAAATTAGCAAAATTAGAGCATCTTTTTTAACTATCTCAGTGTAAATACCAAACACGGTCATGTCATATTCCATGTTAGGTTTCTGGGTGGAGAAAAATAGAAGGTTGAACAAAATGGCAGTGACAATTTCACCAAAATCTGATAGGCTGAGTGTCTCTGGAATTAAGTGAGAAGAGAGATACATTCAAAACAAATTGTAAGGGCAGTGAATGCTTATGGAGCTGACTATATTAAATCAAATTTAGAAAACTACTCTGTTTTTGAGAAACTTGTATTGACGAAAGTAATGAGAACATGGAACAAAGATGACCTAGACTGTTCAAGATGTCAGTAAACCCTGCTCCTCCAACTGTCATCAGCAGCTCCGGAAACAGGCGGAGAGACTGTCCCTTCCTGAGAGAGTTTGAAGCCCAGAGGAGTCACTCAGTCACAATAGTTCTGAAATTAGCGCGAACATTATGAAAACCCCACTGAAATAGGCAATGATTTTGTATTGTGGCTCCTGTTCACTGTTTCCCATGGATTTTAGCTCTATGGTGGAAAGTTCTCTCTTTCCTATTACCCTCCTTGGCTTACATTTGAAGAGTGCAATGGAGAATCTTTAAATATGATTGCTTGGTTCATCTTGGCCTGTACTTTGTCTCTTCCATAAGAACAAAATGTCCTGGGTAGGGATTTCTTCTTCAGCCCTGGTTCCAGAATGAAATGCATTAGAGAACTGCTCAGTTCCAAGGTAGCAGTGGTCTACCTAAGCCTACATGTCACAAGTGGAAATAAATAATGGTTGATGTAAGCTACCCACTGAAATTTTGGCATCTGTTATTCAAAACCGATTAAGGCAGCATTTATCTGTTCTTTTGTTCACAAACGTGTTACTAGTTTCTAACATACTTCCATTTTTCAAATTGGAAAACTTGTTCTAACGGAAAAACATCTTTCAAGGATATGAGACATACACCCTTGTAAGAGATGTGTACCATGGAGATACTATCCCCACCTCTCCACTATAATCACCAACTTTCTAATTCCCATATGGCAAATTGGTTCCCAGATGCAGAGATAGTTTTTACAACTCATTCAGAGAAGAAATATAAACTTACTCATTGGGCACATAGAAGGAAAAAGTGATAAGAGGAAGAACTATGAATGTTATTGTAACAGGAACCCAGAAGTCTGCACACAGCCTTGTGCATCAGTGGTAGTCAACCACCCACAAGTGGGCATTCAGCTTTCATGGTAGGCAGTAGAGGAGCAACCAAAGTATAAATAAAAGATAGATTTAACTATAGAAAGTTGTTTTATAAAGATTTATTCTGCCAAACTTAGCGAAAATCCGACATAAAGTACTTGGTAAGTTATTATGTGCTTCAACTTGCTGTAACTCTGCTTTATAAATTTTATAAAGTAAAGTTAGTCTACTTTATAAATCACCATTAATGTGGAACTGGTGGGTGGTTAGAAAATTTTACTACTAATAGAGATACAAAAGTGAGCGGTAGGTATAAAACGGTTGACTACCCCTGTTGTACATGAAGAGAATCAAGGAACACATTGTAAATGAAAATGAGATATAAATAGAAAACATACTCTTCTGAATATGGGCTTTAAAAGCAAGCAAAATTTTAGGCCCTGACCGGTTTGCTCAGTGGATTGAGTGTTGGCCCGGCGTGAGGACATCCCAGGTTCTATCACTGGTCAGGGCACACATGAGAAGCGACCATCTGCTTCTCTTCCCTTCCCTCTTTCTTTTCTCTGTCTCTTCCTCTCCCACAGCCAGTAGCTTGACTGGTTCGAGTGTCATCCTGAGGGCTGAAGGTAGCTCTGTTGGTGTGAACATTGGCTGGGGGTTGCTGGGTGGATCCTAGTCAGGGTATATGCAACAGTCTGTCTCTATATTTTCCCTTCTCTCACTTAAAAAAAACGAAGCAAGATTTCTGGATGCTATATTATTTAAATAGGGGAGCCTCTGGAATCTAAGGACTCACTGCAGTGAATTTGCTCTGACTATATATTTTTCTCAGTTCAACGCATCTTGTCCCAATAGGAATCTGCCTCCGTCTGCATGGCTGCATGCTTCATGCCTGGCACATAGGAAGTGCTCAATAAATATTTGTGGAATTGAACTGTATTCATGATTAAAACATAAAACATTGCAGTTTTCCAGCATTATTGTTGAAATCCAGTTTTTGTACAGCTTTCAAGCTAAGGATGGTTCTTACATTTTTAAAGAGTTGTAAAAATAGAAAAACACATAGGGTATGTGGTAGAGAAACTATGTGGCTTGCAAACCTAAAATATTTACTATTTGATCTTATACCCAAAATGTTTGCTGACCCCGTGGTCTAAATTCAAAGACTATTTCCTGGACTTAGTCCCAGACATAGGGAATTTATGCAATGACATACGTAATTATATTTCAGGTCGAGGAACAACATAACATTACAAATAGAGAAAGATGCATACGGGAAAAAGTTTCTGGAAATTTATTCTAAATCTTAAGAAGGGACAAAAGGACAAGTGCAGTCTTTTTCTCCTTTACAATTTTTGAGCTTTTTTGTGTGTGAAGATGTAATAATTGCAGATGCTTGAAGCCAACTTGGGACCATGAGAAGACAGCTGAATGATAAAAGCCAACACACTGAGCATTGTAGAGTGCAAAGATGAAGAAAAGCTGGGTCCTTCCATAATGATGTCATTAAATCTCAGAATTTACCAGACCTTAAAGTATCATGATTATTTATCTTTTCATGAATGATAGTATAGATTTTCCCTATTATTTAAGTCAGTTGATTTAAATGTTATAGTCCTTGCATCTGAAACCATTCAAAATGATACTGTAATTGGAATCTGGTTGTACAGTAGAACTAACAGTCAGATATTCTTTGAAATATCTGTCTGGGGTTTCTGAGCTGATTAGTTAAGAAAGGACAGTTAGATAAATGAGCACCTGAGGTATTTAACTCTATCTCAAGAAAGACTTGGCATGACATATTTAATTGTCATGTTATTATACTGAACAAAAAATAATAGTCCCAGTAACATACAAGCCATAGTTTCCAACTAACATAAATGATTATAAAATATAAACAATACTTGGTCCAGTTCACTCTGTAATGATTTTTGGGAAGACAGCCTTTCCACAGTTGCAAAAATGACTTCAATAACCCTCACTTCAGACTAATCTAAGTGACTACTGCTTCTTTACCAATGATATCAGTAGACTAGCTTTAATCCACCACCTCTTGAAATAAAACTTAATAAGATACCCATTGTCCCCTCCTCTGACAGCATCCATGCCAGAACTGGCCCAAGCTTTATTAGTCTCTCTTTGAAATGATCAAGCTCAAATCCAAATTCTATAAGGAGCCTATCATAAGCCCCTAAAATCAGTAATCTCCCGCAGTTTCTCTGGTTTATGTTTTTACTTACTTTAAAAATCATATTCTAAAAAAATTGTTTTTTGTTTACCTTATGACCCAGCAATCCCTCTACTGGGTATATACCCCCAAAACTCAGAAACATTGATACGTAAAGACACATGCAGCCCCATGTTCATCGCAATTGTTCACAGTGGATATTACTGATTTTGGTTAGATATTTTCCTGATGGTCATTTTATTTATTTATTTATTTATTTATTTATAATAACAGACCTACTTTTTAAAGAAGTTTTTAGGTTTACAGAAAAATTGAGCCAAAAGCATATAAAGTTTCCATATATTTTCCCCCAACTCAGTTCCTTATTACCAGAGGCTTACCTTGAAGTGATATATGTGTTACAATTGATGAACCAACATTGATGGACATTATCATTAACTAAAGGTCACAGCTGCACTAGTGTTTACCCTTTTTATTGCACAGTTCTGAACTTTGCCAAATATATGTCATGTATCTACCATTAGAGGACCATACAGAATAGTTTAACTGCCTAAAAATGCCCTGTGTTCTACCTATATATATATCCCCTGTCCCATGCCCTGGAAACCACTGACCTTTTTATTGTCTAAATATTTTGCCCATTCTAAAAGGTCATGCAGTTGCAATCATATAGCGTATACTTTTTTCAGGCTGGCTTTATTTTTTTCACTTAGTAATATTCATTTAGAGATAATGTTCTTTTATGATTTGTTAACATTTTTTTAATAATTTAATTTTTTTAATGGGGTGACATCAATAAATCAGGATACATATATTCAAAGAAAACATGTCCAGGTTATCTCGTCGTTCAATTATGTTGCAAACCCATCACCCAAAGGCAGATTGTCCTCTGTCACCATCTATCTAGTTTTCTTTGTGCCCCTCCCCCTCCCCCTTTCTCTCTCCTCCCTCCCCCCCGTAACCACCACACTCTTATCAATGTCTCTTAGTCTCACTTTTATGTCCCACCTACGTATAGAATAATGCAGTTCCTGTTTTTTTCTGATTTACTTAATTCACTTCGTATAACGTTATCAAGATCCCACCATTTTGCTGTAAATGATCTGATGTCATCATTTCTTATGGCTGAGTAGTATTCCATAGTGTATATGTGCCACATCTTCTTTATCCAGTCATCTATTGACGGGCTTTTTGGTTGTTTCCATGTCCTGGCCACTGTGAACAATGCTGTAATGAACATGGGGCTGCATGTGTCTTTACGTATCAATGTTTCTGAGTTTTTGGGGTATATACCCAGTAAAGAGATTGCTGGGTCATAAGGTAGTTCTATTTTCAGGTTTTTGAGGAACCACCATACTTTATTCCATAATGGTTGTACTACTTTACATTCCCACCAACAGTGAATGAGGGTTCCTTTTTCTCCACAGCCTCTCCAACATTTGCTATTACCTGTCTTATTAATAATAGCTAATCTAACAGGTGTGAGATGGTATCTCATTGCAGTTTTGATTTGCATTTCTCTAATAACTAAAGAAGATGAGCATCTTTTCATATATCTGTTGGCCATTTGTATTTCTTCCTGGGAGAAGTGTCTGTTCATGTCCTCTTCCCATTTTTTTATTGGATTGTTTGTTTGTTTGTTGTTGAGTTTTATGAGTTCTTTGTATATTTTAGATATTAGGCCCTTATCTGAGCAGTTGTTTGAAAATATCATTCCCATTTAGTTGGCTGTCGGTTTATTTTGTTATCAGTTTCTCTTGCTGAGCAAAAACTTCTTAGTCTGATGTAGTCCCATTCATTACTTTTTGCCTTCACTTCTCTTGCCTTTGGAGTCAAATTCATAAAATGCTCTTTAAAACCCAGGTCCATGAGTTGAGTACCTATGTCTTCTTCTATGTACTTTATTGTTTCAGGTCTTATGTTCAGATTGTTGATCCATTTTGAGTTAATTTTAGTACAGGGGGACAAACTGTAGTCCAGTTTCATTCTTTTGCATGTGGCTTTCCAGTTTTCCCAGCACCATTTGTTGAAGAGGTTTACTTTTCTCCATTGTGTATTGTTGGCCCCTTTATCAGAAATATTTAACTATATATATGTGGTTTTATTTCTGGGTTTTCTATTCTGTTCCATTGGTCTGAGTGTCTATTTTTCTGCCAATACCATGCTGTTTTGATTGTTGTGGCCCTATAATATAGTTTGAAGTCAGGTATTGTAATGCCCCCAGCTTCATTCTTTTTCTTTAGGATTGCTTTGGCTATTTGGGGTTTTTTATAGTTTCATATAAATCTGATAATTTTTTGCTCCATTTCTTTAAAAAATGTCATTGGAATTTTGATGGGAATTGCATTAAATTTGTATATTGCTTTGGGTAATATGGCCATCTTGATTATATTTATTCTTCCTAACCAAGAACAAGGAATATTCATCCATCTCATTATATCTTTTTCGATTTCCCTTAATAATGGTTTATAGTTTTCATTATATAAGTCCTTTACATTCTTTGTTATGTTTATTCCTAGGTATTTTTTTGTTGTTGTTGCAATTGTGAAGGGGATTATTCTTTTGAGTTCGTTCTCAAATGTTTCATTGTTGGCATATAGAAAGGCTATTGACTTCTGTATGTTAATTTTGTATCCTGCGACCTTACTGTATTGGCTTATTGTTTCTAGTAGTCTTTTTGTGTATTCTTTGGGGTTTTCAATGTATAGGATCATAGCATCTGTAAAAAGTGATACCTTTACTTCTTCTTTTCCGATATGGATGACTTTTATTTCTTTGTCTTGTCTGATTGCTCTGGCTAGAACCTCTAGTACCACAGTAAATAAGAGTGGAGAGAGTGGACAACCCTGTCTTGTTCCTGATTTAAGAGGGAAAGCCTTCAGTTTTGTGCCATTTAATGTGTTAGCTGATGGTTTATCATATATGCCCTTTATTATGTTGAGACATTTTCCTTCTATACCCATTTTGTTGAGAGTCTTAAACATAAAATTGTGTTGTATTTTATCGAATGCCTTTTCTGCGTCTATTGATAAGATCATGTGGTTTTTGTTCTTCGTTTTGTTGATATGGTATATTACATTAACCGTTTTATGTATGTTGAACCATCCTTGAGATTCTAGGATGAATCCCACTTGATCATGATGTATTTTTTTTAATATGTTGTTGTATTCGACTTGCTAGTATTTTGTTTAGTATTTTAGCATCTGTATTCATTAGAGATATTGGTCTGTAGTTTTCTTTTTTTGTGCCATCCTTGCCTGGTTTCGGTATGAGGGTTATGTTGGCCTCATAAAATGTGTTTGGAAGTATTGCTTCTTCTTCAATTTTTTGGAAGACTTTGAGTAGAATAAGAACCAAGTCTTCTTTGAATATTTGATAAAATTTGCTGGAATAGCCATCTGGGCCTGGACTTTTATTTTTGGGGAGGTTTTTAATGTTTTTTTTCTATTTCTTCTCTACTAATAGGTCTGTTTAGGCTTTCTGCTTCTTTTTGACTCAGTCTAGGAAGGTTGTATTGTTCTAGGAATTTATCCATTTCTTCTAGGTTGTTGAATTTAGTGGCATAAAGTTTTTCATAGTATTCTGCAATAATTGTTTGTATATCTACGATGTCTGTGGTGATTTTTCCTCTTTTATTTTTCATTTTGTTTATATGAGTTCTTTCTCTTTTTTCCTTGGTAAGTCTTGCCAGGGGTTTGTCAATTTTGTTGACCTTTTCAAAGAACCAGCTCCTTGTTCTATTAATTTTTTCTATAGTTTTTCTGTTCTCTAATTCATTTATTTCTGCTCTGATTTTTATTATCTCTTTTCTTCGGCTGGTTTTGGGTTGTCTTTGTTCTTCTTTTTCCAGTTACTTAAGGTGTGAAGTTAAGTGGTTCACTTGGGCTCTCTCTTGTTTGTTCATATATGCCTGAAGTAATATGAATTTCCCTCTTATCACTGCTTTTCTACATCCCACAGATTCTGATATGTCGTATTGTCATTTTCATTTGTCTGTATATATCTTTTGATCTCTGCACTTATTTCTTCTTTGACCCATTCATTTTTTAAAAGTATATTGTTTAGTTTCCACATTTTTGTGGGATTTTTTCCCCTTTTTTGCAGTTGAATTCTAGTTTCAAGGCTTTATGATTAGAAAATATGCTTGGTACAACTTCGATTTTTCTGAATTTGCTGATGTTGTTTTTGTGGCCCAACATATGGTCAATTCTTGAGGATGATCCATGTACACTGGAGGAAAATGTATACTCAGTCACTTTGGGATGAAATGTCCTGTAGATGTCTATCATATCCAGGTGCTCTAGTGTTTTGTTTAAGGCCACTATGTCTTTGTTGATTCTCTGTTTGGATGACCGATCTAGAGCCGTCAGCGGTGTATTGAGGTCTCCAAGTATGATTGTATTTTTGTCAGTTTTTGTTTTAAGATCAATAAGTAGCTGTCTTATATATTTTGGTGCTCCTTGGTTTGGTGCATATATACTAAGAATTGTTATGTCTTCTTGATTCAGTGTCCCCTTAGCCATTATGAAATGGCCATTTTTGTCTCTGAGTACTTTTGTTGTCTTGTAGTCAGCATTATCAGATATGAGTATTGCTACGCCTGCTTTTTTTTGGATGTTATTTGCTTGGATTATTGTTTTCCAGCCTTTCACTTTGAATTTGTTTTTATCCTTGTTACTTAGATGAGTTTCCTGTAGGCAGCATATAGTTGGATTTTCTTTTTTAATCCATTCTGCTACTCTGTGCCTTTTTATTGGTGGGTTTAATCCGTTTACATTTAGTGTAATTATTGACACTTGTGAGTTCCCTATTGCCATTTTATAGATTGCTTTCTGTTAGTTTTGTGTCTTGTTTAATCCTTCTCTTTCGTTTTTCTCCCATCCAAGTACTAAGTACTAACCAGGCCCGGCCCTGCTTAGCTTCCGAGATCAGACGAGATCGTCTCTTTCATTTTTCTATCTTTTGTTTTTATTTGGTTGTATTCCATACATCTTTCCTCTGTTGTTATCTTTCTTAAATCATGTGCTTCTGTGGTGGATTTTTCAATGGTGGTTACCATTAAGTAATGAAAAGGGTTCCTACCCTGTTTATTGTAGTGCACTATCTTGTGAGTACTTTTCCACTCCATCGTTTTTTGCTACTGTTAATCTCCATCCTCTCCCCCGCCTTCCTTTTTGTTGTTGTCACAGTTTAAATTTGGTTTTATTGTGTTCTTTTTGAAGCTTTTACTTTTTTTTTTTTTTGTTCTTTGTATCTGATTGGAGAACCCCCTTTAGTAATTCCTGGAGTGGGGGTTTTCTGATGATAAATTCCCTCATCTTTTCTGTATCTGTGAATGTTTTTATTTCTCCTTCACATTTGAAGGATAACCGTGATGGGTATAGTATTCGTGGCTGAAAGTTCCTCTCTTTCAGGACTTTAAATATTGAGGTCCACTCTCTTCTAGCTTGTAGAGTTTCTGTTGAGAAATTGGATGATAATCTAATAGGCCTTCCTTTATATGTTGTATTCTTCTTTTCCCTGGCTGCCTTGAGAATTCTTTCTTTTCCGTTGGTTTGTGCCAATTTCATAATGATGTGCCTTGGAGTAGGTTTGTTGGGGTTAAGAAAACTCAGTATTCTGTTTGCTTCTTTAATATGAGGCTTTAGTTCTTTCCACAGGCTTGGGAAGTTCTCATCTATTATTTGTTTGAGTATGTTCTCCATTTCATTTTCTCTCTCTTCTCCCTCTGATATACCTATTATTCTTATGTTAGTCTTTTTGATGGAGTCAGATAATTCCTGTAGGGCTATCTCATTTTTTTTTTTTTTTTATTTTTTTTCATTTTTCTGAAGCTGGAAACAGGGAGAGACAGTCAGACAGACTCCCGCATGCCCCCGACCGGGATCCACCAGCACGCCCACCAGGGGCGACACTCTGCCCACCAGGGGGCGACGCTCTGCCCATCCTGGGCGTCGCCATGCTGCAACCGGAGCCACTCTAGCGCCTGAGGCAGAGGCCACAGAGCCATCCCCAGCACCCGGGCCATCCCTGCTCCAATGGAGCCTCGGCTGCGGGAGGGGAAGAGAGAGACAGAGAGGAAAGTGCGGCGGAGGGGTGGAGAAGCAAATGGGTGCTTCTCCTGTGTGCCCTGGCCGGGAATCAAACCCAGGTCCTCCGCACGCTAGGCCGACGCTCTACCGCTGAGCCAACCAGCCAGGGCCTTTTTTTAATTTTTGAGTCTCTTTCTTTTCTCTCTGTTGTGCCTCAAGTTGCTTGTCTTCTATTTTATGAATCCTACCTTCTATCTGGCCTGTTCTATTAGCTAAGCTTGTTACCTCCTTTTTCAGTTCGTGAATTGAGTTTTTCATCTCTGTTTCATTTTTTTTATAGTTTCAATTTCCTTGGAAATATATTCTTTGTGTTCATTGAGTTGTTTTCTGAGCTCCCTAAATTGCCTTTCTGTGTTTTCTTGTATATCTCCGAGTATTTTTAGGATTTCTATTTCTCTTCCTTAATGGCATCTGAGGGTGGTTTTGTTGATAGTATTACTGAGATTTAATAAAGAATAAAAAGTTAAAAAAATAAAAATAAAAAATAGAATAGTTTTTTTTAAAAAAGTTAAAAATTTTAAAAATAATAAAATTAAAAAAGGAAATTATTCCCCCCCTCCTTTTTTCCTCTCCTTTCCTCTCCCCTCTTTCTTGAGAAAATCTTGGGTGAACTGTGAATTATATTGTACTAAGTAGAACAAACAATGCCTGTAATGGAAGGCCTGAGTTGGGGAGAAGTAATAAAGGGGCAAAAAGGGGGCTATGCACCCACAAAAAGCAAAGAAGGAAAAAATTGGGGTCAAGAATAAAATGATTTGCTTTTAGGTGTTGTTGACTAAGAGATATGATGAGAGGAATAAGAAGGAAACAGGAAAATGTGGGGAAAATTTAAAAAATTACTATTGTATTTAGTGGAACAAGAACTAGATAAAATGGAGAGCCAGAGATGGGAGCACTGCTAGTGAATTAAAAAAGTGAAGTAAAAACCCCACAAAATGCCACAAACATAAGTTTGAGTCCCAGATAAGATAATTTGTTCGCTATTGAGGATTGAATGAGAGGAGATGTAAAGGAGAAAGGAAGAAACTAATATAGAGGGAGAAAAGAAAGAGAGAAATGAAAAAAAAGAGGGAACCACTAAAAGAAGAAAAAAGAAAAAAGAGGGAGAGAGAGAGAGTTAAGGGTTTTGGAGTGCAACCCTCATAGAGAGAAAGGAAGAGGAAAGAAAAGATAATGGGAGATGCAACACTTATGGGTAGTGTAGTTCAAGGAGAGGAGAGAGTAAGACTGGCAGAGAATTAAACGACCAAATTGGAGGAGGAAAAAAAAAAATCAAGAATAAAGATAAGAGAAACAAATGAGCAAATATAATAAAATGGGATAGGTTATAAAGTCTGTGGATTATTCTTGATTTTGAGAAGTTATCTTCTTGCTTTTTCTTTTCTCTTCCTCTTCCTGTTCGGTGACTCTGTACCCCGAGTTCTGCCCCTTTGGCATGCTCAGGTAGACGTTTGCAGTTGATAAGTCTCTATGGTGATGTCATATATTGTGCTTCAGTCTCATTGGCAGTCGAGCATCATTAGCATTTGTAGGCTCCGACAGTGAGAGAGTCCGTGTTCCCGAAGCCTCTCTCCTAATCTTTCCTTCCTCAATTAGTAGCCTGATAGTCCAGCTATGGGGTTGCTGCTGCCTCTGCCTGGATAGTAAGAGGCTCAAAGAGCTGGCAACTCCCCACTCTATTCCCACTCAGCACAGGGCTCTGGGTAAGACTCAGTCAGTCAGAGCTGCTTGCATAATCAGGCGGGGCTTCTGCCCACTCAAAGACCTCTGACTCTGCCACTCTGTCCAGTAACATGGGTGGGTGGGCGCCCACTGCCAAGGCACTCGGAGGAATCTCTTGCCCACTCTCCATGTGCGCCGACCAGGATATCAGGCCAGCTGCCTCACACTCCGAGTGAAACCCCTACCCGCACGGAAAAGATCCAGCGTTGGAATTGGCTCTCACTCCCTCCCTGTGCGTGGCTTTTCCAGGGCGCTGGGGCAGCCCGAGATTCCACTTTAGGCCCACACAAAGGCCCCTGACTCTGCCTCTCTGTGGAGTAACACGGGCGCCCACTCCCGGGACTTTCGAAGGAATCTCTCACCCACTATCTGCACGCGCCGACCAGGAGATGGGGCGAATGGCTGCCCCACTTGTCTTTCTTTGTCTGGGTTTGGCGCAAGTGTTAGCTTGTATTGACTGGATTGCCACAGGCACAGTTTTTCCTCGGTTTGGATCTCCATGCCACAGCCTGGTTCAGCCGTTTATGCCGTGGCCTGGATCTATTTACCCCCTTTGCCTGCCTCAGTTTCTATACTGTCAGTTCCCAGTGAAAGCAGCCCTATTTAGGTTAGTGAGGAAGGCGGAGCATTTCTTACTTTCTATTTCCTTTGGGGTTTGATTATATATTTAGCCAATTTTTCACTCGACCATACCTTTGGGTGTATTGCAGAACATCTGGAGGCTCCAAGGATAGATTTTTTTGTTTCTGGTTGAAGATCTTGTTGAGTTTTGGGGGAGATTTATCGGTATCACTTCCTACCGCGCCATTAGTCTGACGTCATTTGTTAACCTTTTTTTTAATCGCTTAACAATATTCTATTGTCTGACTGTACCACAGTTTATTTATTCATTCACCTACTGAGGGACATGTTGGTTGCTTCAAGTTTGAGCAATTATGAATATAGAGGCAGTAAATATTCTTGTGTAAGTATTTGTGTGGACCTATGATTTCAACTTATTTGGGTAAAAACCAAGGATTGGATTGATGAATATTACTATAAGACTGTGTTTAGCTTTGTAAAAACTATCAAACTGTCCTCCAAGGTGGCTCTTACCATTTTGCATTCATTTGCATTTTCATTACCAGTGAATGAGAGTTCCTGTTGCTCCACATCCTTGCCAGCATATGTTGTCTGTGTTCTAAAATTTTGCCATTCTTGTACATGTGGAGTAGTATATATCACTATGTTTTTATTCACTATTTCTGAATGGCATATGATACTGACTGTGCACCTTTTCATGTGCTTATTTGCCTCTGTCTATTATTTTGGTGAGGTATCTGCTCAGTTCCTTTGCCCACTTTTTAATTGGGTTGTTCGTTGTCTTCCTATTGAGTTTTAAGAGTTCTTTGTATGTTTTAGATGAATGGTTTTTATCAGGTATATGCTTTTTACCTGGTGGTCTTTTGTTGTTGGACCTTAATAACAGAAATGAGATATACTTTCTGAAAAAGGCTGATGTCTCAGATGCAGTGAAAATTGAGAAATTAGAACTCGTTGAAAATTAATGGTGAAGGAGGAAGGATGTTTTCCAACATTAAATCATCACAGTAACAAATCTAAAGTATCTAATTATTTCCATATTTCATGGGAGGATAGTTGAAGTTCTTCCTAGGTGTTAACTTTGTGCTTAATGAAACCTCTTATGAGGCTTTTGATTATATTGCTATAGCACTCTCTACATCTATTACAGAATGGCAAGAAAGTCAGCAGGGAATAGAATAGCTGTGTAGATTTGAGAGTGGTCATGCCTTTTGCTTCTCATCAAGCCATTTAATCAAATTTTAAGGAAATTGCTAAATATCCTTTTAATTTCCAACATAGATAAAATAGGAAATATAAGCATTGTCTTCCCCCATAAGGTTGAAATTGTGTACACATTTTAACTCAGGTTTTTTAGATTGCACAGCTGAGAATATACAATCTTCTTCTTAGGAGAAATATAAATGCTCAAGTGAAAGGAAAATGAGAGACATTGTCTCACCAAGTGGTCTTTTTTTATTATACAATTTACTTTCTTTCAGCATTGCAGGTGATAATAAACTTGAGTAAATATCGGGTCTTTTTTCCTTCAAGGTTTTTAAGAATGTTCCAATTATAGAGAGATTAGGAACATATTTGGAGACTTCTTGTTATTTTTAGACACTGTAAAATTACAACCTCTTCCAAGAAATGTTTTCTCTTTGTTTGCTTATCCTACCATATTATCCCCCCACCTCCACTCCCACCCCACTTAGAAACATTAATCATCTGGTGGTTACCTCATGCATTTTCTTAAGAAGTTGGTTCTCTTTCTCATGTTTCTAAGGAGTGTTTAATTAATGGGTCCAGTGGGTAATCTATTTGTAATTATGGCATTCATTGCTTATTTCCAGAATACTCCAATCTTTGTAATACTGATGCTAGAGATCTATGAAAGCCTCCAATATTTCCTCGGCATCCTATATAAACTCCACCTTGAATTTTTTCATAGCAATATATTTTAGTACTTTTTTCTCCAGTATTGTGGTTTTATAAATATCATACTATAATCAATAATGTCTGTGGACAGAACTGTCAATCTCTTTTCTTTTAATAATTGCTAGTGTCTGACTTTTAAATCCTACAGACCCTAAAGATTTAAAAATCTAATTAACTATCTTTTGAGTGCTGTTGACTTAAAGATCATGCTTTTCCATCATCCTGCTGAAAGATGTCAGATGTAATGTAAAATAATTTCCATAACTTTGTGTGGTATATTGATAAATTGTCAGGAAAATACACAGAAGTAATACAGGGACTCAGTAATCTGGAAACACTGGGAAAGTTCTTTAACAAGAGACATACGTAATCTTGAGTTTTATAATTTTACCCAGTAGAAACACATTTGAGCACAAATAAGTAAATAAACACAAATAATTAATCAAACTAGAATTATTACCTATATGTTACCTACCCAGAAGAGCATTTTTGTTGGAAGTAGCATGAATTTTGAAAGTGGTAGAATGTAGTAGCTGTCCATTCCACTCATTCTGTTCATTCATAATACATTGTTGGGGCATTTTTAAAATTGGATATCCACTCCAAGAAGTAAATACAGGAAACCACTACTAGACACTCTTTTATTCAGCCACACATCCTTGGGAAAGTGATGCTTTATGTCATTAACTAATGAGTTGAATTGAATGATTAGAAAACAAAAACAAAGATCTTTATTATGCAAAAATTATACACTAAACACCATGATAAGTTTTTCACATGCATGATCTCATCTTGGTTTTCTGTCACACCTCTGTGAGCAGGCATCTTTAGCTCCAAACTGGCAATGTGAAAATTGAAGTTGAGAGATATTATTAGGTGATAAACCCAACTGATTTGAAAAGTAGAATTTCTAGGAAACATGAAACTGACAGTTAATTTGGAGGAAAGTAGATGCTGAAAGAGAGAAAAAGAACTTTCCAAAAAGAGAGGTAAGACTCTTGAAACAAAACATGTGCTTTATTATTTCCCTTTCTCTAGTTCTTTGAGAGGATATAGTTCTGGGTGTCTGCCCAGTTGAAATTTTTTTTCTGAGAATTTTTACCATAAGAGAGAACAATATCCTTCCACAACGTATTATTTTTCTTCAGGTAGTTTGAAGTGAGTTTCTGGTATTTGTAAACAAATAATCTTATACAGAGATTTTTTCTATAACTTTTTATTTAAAATTTAATAGAAAAAAATTTAAGTCTTCAATATTAAAAGAAACTTGACTGTAAGAAATTTCATGACACTAAAAATAAATAGGGCAAGGAGTTGGAAATGTAGAAATATAAAAATGTATACCAAGCTATTTACTCTATGAAAGAATTCTGCATATTTGAAGGGATATCTTTTACTTCCTTAAAAGTCATTTGTATTTTAAACATGAAAGGGTCTGGTGGTTGGTTCTGAGTCCATGTCTGGTATTTCTGCCCAAGACCCTACTAATTTTATGCTACTGATTAGAAATTTGTGAATATTGTGCATTTGTAGTTTCTGTATAATTTAAGTCAATAAACTTCAGTGTCTTCATAGATTATTTTGTGGTTTTGTTTCTAGTATCATATTTTGGTACACATTTTAGAAAATGGGTTTTTATATTTTAGCAGACAGGGTATAATAAGAAATATAAGAGAAAATGTTTCATTTGAATAACATGTTAAACAAAACCTAAGTGTATAAACATAAGGTGTATATGTGTGTGGTGTGTATGTCTGTGTGTATATTGATGCTTGATTGGGAGAACTGTGAAGAGGAAATACCAAACTCCATGCGTTTCTCTGTCACATATGGTGATTACATATTTAGCATGCTGGGAAGGAAATCAGGCACAAAATATCCCGTATGTAAGAAGATTTTTTTCCTGTCTAAGTCCCTCTATACTCTACTGAATACATACTCATTTTTGTTTAATTCCACACAATCCAAATGTAATCACATTTTGAATGGAAAAAGAGTTTAAACCAGTGTTTTGCAACCTTTTTAAACTTGAGGACTGGTAAAAATAGGAGAATTATTATGAGGATTGCTTGAACATAGTAAATTAGACTAAGATCACTGGGTCTATAATCTTTATACAGCATCAGAGTGGTTAACTCTTTTATGGACTGACACAAAATTTCTAGTAGATGGATCTATGTCCCAGTGGTTGAAAAACTTATCTAGTTATTTCTCTTATATTCTCCTTAGTTCTCTATTGCTATCTCTAATGAACAGAAAAATACACATTTTATAAAATTAAATGTGTCTCAGGAGATCCAAGATGGCAGGATAGCACATGAAAGTTACATTCACCTCCTCCCAGGACCAAACTGGAATTACAACAAAAATATAGAACAATCAACCAGAATAACCAATTGAAGACTAACTGAACAGGAGTCTTATAACCAATGATTTATAGAAAACGCCACATTAAGACTGGTAGGAATGACAGATACATAAAAAAAGCAGACCTAGCTCCTGCTGAAGGCAGCTGAAATTCCAGAGAGTAATCTCAGCTGCAGAGATTACTTCTGAGGAGTGTGGTGTATCAACCCCATGCTGAGTTCCCAGCCCAGACCAGCAGAGCTGGGAAGAGGTGCCTGCATAATGTCTGGCTGTGAAAATCAACTGGGATTCTGCCTGCCAGAGAGATAGGAGTTTGCTAGAGTTATAGTCACTCTCTTAAAAGACTATCACACAAAATCTCATGTATAGCCACTCACCTTGGGCTCCTGTAGAGGGAGGGCAGAGCAGACTCAAGTCATGTGAGGAGATACTGGGGTATGTGGCTCTGGGAACAGAGCTGAAGGGTCAGCAGCCAGCATCTCTGTGCTGAGTCATTCTCCCACACTGCAGTAGCCATATTTATTGTAAGCATCAGCCTGGGGGAATGCAATTGCACACCCCTCTAGATTCCTTGTCTCCTGACCCTGTGGAGCTCATGCCTTGCTGAAGTGTCAGATGCCTGGGATTCATATGTGAAGATCCAGGCAGACTCAGGGACTCTTAGTGACTAAGTTGTGTGTCTCTGGGGTGGGGGCCATTCTTTCAACTTTTCTGTGAGGCTGACTGGAGACTTACCCTTGAGGAAGATTCACTGTCCTCATCCTCCCAACTCCTGATGACACCACCTTGCTGAGCTTTGGCTCCCTGGAGGTTGGGCAGAATCTGGGAAGGACTGAGTTGTGTGGCTCTAGACTGGTAGCCATTTTTTCCTTGAATGCATGATTGCTGCAGAGCCTTTCCTTCACACAGCCAAATCTTAATCTGTTTGCACCGGAAAATCTCCTGACCTCACCCTGACAAATCCCTGAGACCCCAGTGTTTCTGCAGACCCACAAAGTTCTGCAGAATCCAGCAGGGACAGCTAGACTTGGTATACCCTGTGACTTTTGCTGAATGGCTTTAGACCCATTGTTAAAGGAACCATCTGATTTCTATAGCCATTTCCTGCATACCTGAAAGGTTTTAGTTAATCTTCCCTCTCTGCACCTGTATCCATGCTTTGCTAATTTAACCCATGCTCTGCTACTTTGCTTGATGATTAAAGAAACAAATATATAGATGTGGCTGCAGAAATCTGGGCTCTCGGTCGGTCATAGAAGCTGGGAGTCCCCTGTACTCATCTTCTCTTTATGTTGTGTCTTGTGTATGTGTTTTTTTAAAATCCTGCAGCACATTCCTCTTGTGCACACCCATTGCTGAGCTGGTCTCAGCAAGAAACATCTTAGTCTTGAAGGGATTAGCATGAAGTATTCAAAGGGATGCAAAGCAAAGACCTACAACCAAGACTACTTTACTTAGCAGGGCTATTGTTTAAAGCTGAAGGAGAAATGAAAAAGCTTTCCAGAATAGAAAAGCTAAAGGAGTTCATCATCATCAGACCAATATTACAAAAAATGTTAAAGGGTTTTTTTTAATAAGAAAAAGTAGAAGAATGAAAAAAAACCCCTTAGTTGTAAATAATAAAATGGAAATAAACACATACCTATCAATAATAAGTTTAAAATAAATGGCTTAAATGCTTCAATCAAAAGATGTAGGTAGCTGGATAAATAAGAAAACAAGACTTTTATATATGCTGTCTCTAAGAAATCCACTTCAGAACAAAAGATACACACAGACTAAAAGTAAAGAGAAAGAAAAATATATTTCATGCAAATAGAAATGAAAAAAAATCTAGGTTAACAAAACTTGTATCAGACAAAATAGACTTTAAAACAAAGGCTGTAATAAGAGACAAAGAATAATACACAATGATAAAGGGAACAATCCAACAAAAGGATATAATCCTTGTTAACATTTATAAACCCTGCACAGTCGCACCTAAATATATAAAGCAAATCTTGATGTACATAGAGGGATCCACAGTAATACATTTATATTAGGAGATTTTAACATCCCACTGACTTTGATGGATAGATCTTCCAGACAGAAGATCAACAAAAAATCAGTGTTGTTAAACGACACACTATATCAGATGGATTTAATTGATGTCTTCAGAGTATTTCACTCCAAAGCGGCAGAATACACGATCTTTTCAAATGCACATGGAACATTTTCTAAAATAGAATGCATGTTAGGACACAAAACAAGTCTCAATAAAGTTAAGAAGATTAAAATCATACCAAGCATATTCTCTTCAAAATGGTATGAAACTAGAACTTAATCACAAGAAAAAGTAAACTGAAGTGCACACAAAAGCATGGAGACTAAATAATGTGTTACTAAACAATTAATGGTAAACAATGAAATCAAGAAAAAAATTTAAAGATACCTTGTAGCAAATGAAAATAAAACATAACAACCCCAAGTCTATGGAACTCAGCAAAATCATTCTTAGAGGGAATTTAATAAAGTATTACAAGCTGATCTCAAGAACAAAAAGTATTTCAAACAATCTAACTTTACACTTAAAGGAACTAGAAAAAGGACAACAAATAAAGCTCAAAGTGAGAAGAAAGGAAATAATAAACATCAGAGAAGAAATGAAATATACTCTAAAAAAGGTACAAAAGGTCAGTGAGACCAAGAGCTGATTCCTTGGAAAAACAAAAAAGATTGACAAACCTTTAACCAGGCTCATCAAGAAAAAAAGAGAAAGGACTCAAATAAATAAAATCAAAGATGATGAACCATCCTTGAGATTCTGGGATGAATCCCACTTGATCGTGATGTATTATTTTTTTTAATATGTTATATTCAATTTGCTAGTATTTTATTTAGTATTTTAGCATCTGTATTCATTAGAGATATTAGTCTGTAGTTTTCTTTTTTGTGCCGTCCTTGCCAGGTTTCGGTATGAGGGTTATGTTGGCCTCATAAAGTGTGTTTGGAAGTATTGCTTCTTCTTCAACTATTTGGAAGACTTTGAGTAGAATAGGAACCAAGTCTTCTTTGAATGTTTGATAGAATTCACTAGTACAACCGCCTGGGCCTGGACTTTTATTTTTGGGGAGGTTTTTAATAGTTTTTTTCTATTTCTTCCCTGCTAATTATTCTGTTTAGGCTTTCTGCTTCTTTATGACTCAGTCTAGGAAGGTTGTATTGTACTAGGAATTTATCCATTTCTTCTAGATTGTTGAATTTGGTGGCATATAGTTTTTCATAGTATTCTACAATAATTCTTTGTATATCTATGCAAGAGAAGTGAAGGCAAAGATAAATGAATGGAACTTCATCAGACTAAGAAGTTTTTGCTCAGCAAGAGAAACTGACAACAAAATAAACAGATAGCCAACTAAATTGGAACTGATATTTTCAAACAACAGCTCAGATACGGGCCTAATATCCAAAATTTACAAAGAACTCATAAAACTCAACAACAAACAAATAAATAATCCAATAAAAAAAATGGGAAGAGGACATGAACAGACACTTCTCCCAGGAAGAAATACAAATGGCCAACAGATATATGAAAAAATGCTCATCTTCTTTAGTTATTAGAGAAATGCAAATCCAAACTGCAATAAGATACCACCTCACACCTGTTAGATTAGCTATTATCATCAGGACAGGTAATAGCAAGTGTTGGAGAGGCTGTGGAGAAAAAGGAACCCTCATTCACTGTTGGTGGGAATGTAAAGTAGTACAATCATTATGGAATAAAGTATGGTGGTTCCTCAAAAAACTGAAAATAGAACTACCTTATGACCCAGCAATCCCTCTACTGGGTATATACCCCAAAAACTCAGAAACATTGATACGTAAAGACACATGCAGCCCCATGTTCATTGCAGCATTGTTCACAGTGGCCAAGACATGGAAACAACCCAAAAGCCCTTCAATAGAAGACTGGATAAAGAAGATGTGGCACATATACACTATGGAATACTACTCAGCCAAAATAAATGATGACATCGGATCATTTACAACAAAATGGTGGGATCTTGATAACATTATACGAAGTGAATTAAGTAAATCAGAAAAAAACTAAGAACTGCATGAGTTCATACATAGGTAGGACATAAAAATGAGACTAAGAGACATGGACAAGAGTGTGGTGGTTATAGGGGGAGGAGAGGAAGGGAGAGAGGAAGGGGGGGAGGGGCACAAAGAAAACCAGAGAGAAGGTGACAGAGGACAATAAGACTTTGGGTGACGGGTATGCAACATAATTGAATGACAAGATAACCTGGAGATGTTTTCTTTGAACATATATATCCTGATTTATTGATGTCACCCCATTAAAATTAATAAAAATTTATAAAAAAATAGAAAGACAACAAAAAAAGTCAAAGATGAAACAGAAATAACTACTGACTCCACAGACATACAGTGATTGTAAGAAAATATTATGAACAACTATATGGTAATAAATGGGACAATCTGGACAAAGTGGATAAATTCCTAAAAACATACAGTCTCCCTAAACTAAGTCAGGAAAAATCAGAAAATCAGAATAGACAGATTACAACTAATGAGATTGAAGCAGTAATCAAAAACTCCCAACAAACAAAAGTACTAGAGCAGATGGCTTCACTGGTGAATTTTACCAAACAGTCAAAGAACTAACACCTATTTGTCTCAAACTATTCCCAAAAATTCAAGAGGAGGAAAAACTCCCAAACCTCATTTTATAAGGTTGGCATGATCCTGATTCTAAAAGCAGATAAAGACACTGTGAAGAAAAAAAAATTATAAGTTATATCCCTGATGAGTATAGATGTTAAAACAAAGTAAAATTAAATGTCTCTGTAAATAGGTTTAAAAACTCATATTTTCTTTAATAAATTTTAACCCTCTAAAAAACAGATATTTGGCATTCTCTGATGATACCAGTGTATAAAATTTTTGCTGTAGCTTCTTCTAATGGCAACATTTCATGTAAGTCTGTATTTAGCAGGAAATGATACAATATATAGTTACAAATGCTTTATATTTTATGAAGCTTTTTTGTATCCCAATCAAAGACCCTATTAGATAAAGTGAGACATTTCTATTTTTTAAAAAATTTGAGAGACATTAAGGATCTGAGTGGTAAGTGCTTTGCCCAGGGAAACTGTAATGAATAATTGAACTAGGCATAGAACCAGGGCTTTCATCCCTTAGGTCAGGGCTCTTACAGCTTCTCATGGTGCAGCATTTAAACCCTCTGAAATAAGGTGTCCAGTTATTTGTTCCTAAATTTGTAGAAATTTAAGAAACTAAAAATAAGGAGGACAGTGAGAAAACTGAACATGTAAAGGAAAGATAGAGTAGTTGAGAAAGTTCAGCCTGGAGAAGAGAAGGTTAAAAAATGACTTTGTATGTGTCTTTAAATAAAATTTTTCTGTGAGTAGGTGTCCTCCTGTATCTCAGTCAAGGGGATGGGATGAACTACTGTGTCCGATATAAGGTAGCACTAATGGACAAGGGTGCATTAAATTCAAGACTAGGCAACAAAAAGGGTAAACTTACTTTTATACTGAAATAAAGAAAATAAATTTTAGGATCCTTTTTACCTGTATAAATTATATTATAACATTAAGGTTTTTCAAGCTTGTGATATTATTTTTCTGATCATATATCAAATTTATGAATTTATAAAATGTCCAAATCTTATGCATAAATATATCTATATGTGTTAATTCTCTTTGAAGTCCACATCCTATTGCTTCATCCTATTTCAATCGAATAGTCTAACTGGAAGAAAGCTCAAGAGATTGCAATCTATCACATGATGTATAATTAACCAACAATACCTCAGGATAAATCCAAAAGCTCTCTGCTCATGCAGTAGGAATTTCAATTCTGGTTGCCCCTTTTCTGCCTTTTTTCTTGTTTTATTTTTTTCAGTTACTCTTCCCCCATGTCATCACTGATAAGCTCCTCTCTGGATGGCAGGACAGAGCTCAGTAGAACTGAGAATTCAGTATTTCCTAATGTGATTACTTTGTTTAAAAAAATAGCAGAAGGAGAGGGAGGTAAATATCACAACAAACTTGTTGAATTTTCTCGGAGCATTATTTAGAGTCACATTATCAATGAATATTTAAATCTATACATAAGACTTTATGTGCACCTGCCAGTAACTGAGCAGTAAATAAAGTACTGTGGAGAATGGAAACAAAATTTAAAATATGGTCTCTACACATGAGGAGTTTCCAGTAGTAACTATTGATAAAAATAACTTTTTACAATTAGACATTAACTGATGTGATGCAGACTTTCAGTGTTTTAGAAGCTTACAAGAAAACAGGATCAATTGCATCATTCAATAGTATTGAGCACATACTACGTCTATTCATTTATTCATGTATTCAATAAACTTTTATAGAATGCTTATTAAATGTTATGCACAGAGGACAGAGCCATGGATTCCTGCCATCACGGAGCTATAGTTTAAATGAGGGTTGGAGTGAGAAAACATATAATAAATAAATATGTAAATACATAATCAAAATATTAATGAGCATTATGAAGGAAAGACCAGCAAACTAAGGGAGCCAAGGAGGGCCGTGGGACAATGAGGGGAGGTGCCCTTTTATGCAAGTAGCCAGGAAGGTCTCACTGATTCCTTGAAGAAGCTGAAAGGGCGAGTCTTTAGATACCTTGGCAGGCTCATTCCAGGAAGAAGGAGAGCACAGGCAAAGGCTCAGAGATGTTTGGGGTGAATGAAATGCAGTGAATTTGGGTCAGAACAGTGGATCAGAGAAGTAGTGATAAGCAGATCATCTGGGGCCTTTGTAGATCACTGTGGAGCCATCAGCCTGATCTCTGAGATAGGAAATGTTTGGAGGGATTTGAGCAGAGGAGTGATATGTCCTGTCTTACTTGCGACGGGCTGTATGTAGGAGGGCGAACTGGGAAATGAAGCAGGGAGACAGGTAGAGACATGTAAGCAGTTACTGCGATAACCAGGCCAGATAATGTGGTTTCTACTATTTTCAGCAGTGTGAATTAAAGTCATACAGACATACCTCACTTTATTGTGCTTTGCAGATATTACACTTTTTTAACAAATTAAAAGTAAAATCTTCCAGCAGCAAAAAGATTATGACTTGCTGAAGCCTCACATGATGATCAGCATTTTTTTAGCAATAAAATATTTTTAATATGTTTGGAGGAGAGACAAGATGGTGCTGGAGTAGGCGAACGTACCAGCATCTACCTCCCAGAACCAATGTGGATTACAAACTAATTTTATGAACTATCAACTGGAAAAACCAACTTTGGACTAAACTAAAAGGACTCTTCAACCCAGGAATGCTGAAGAAGCCACCCAGAGACTGGTAGGAAAAGCGGAAACGCGGAGAGGGCTGCCCAGCTTCTCGGAGCGAACGGCAGCAGGGAGAGACTCGCGTGGCGGGAAGTGAGTTTAGCAGAGGGGAAAGGGCCCTGAGCCCCAGGAACAAAGCCCCAGCCTGCAGCCCCAGAGCCCAGAAGAAGCATAAGGACAGTATTTAGCTTGAAACAAGTCAGGATACTGTTTGTGAGAGAGTCTGATTTCTCAGACCCAGGATCCTTCTTAAAGGGACCACGCAGAACATCTCTCTCACAAACACTCACCCGGGGCTCCTGGAGACGGAGGGAGAGGGGAGAGAACCACAGTATCAGGAAGAGAGTGCAATCTAGGAGGCATAGGGAGAAACATTTTTGGGAGATAGCCACTCTAACCCCTGGGACGAGTCACTCCCCAAAGCTGAAGTGAATATTTCCCCCGGAAACAGCAATACCAGCAAAGGGAAGCAGGAGAGCAGCCAAACAAGCCCCCCCCGCGGCATTCAGAGCAGAGTCGCATAGAAGGAGGGAGCTTTCGGGTCTATGGTAGTGAGTCTTAGGGTCCGAGCTGCAACGCCCCCACCCACACGGCTGAGGGCGCACCGGAGAGCGGGCGGCAGCAGGAGACAAAAGCGCGGTTCTGCTGGCAGGGGCGGAAGCCGGCTGGCCACCAGTGGGCTCAGGTGTGAGCTCAATCTTGCCCGGCTAGGGAGAAGGGGGCGTGCAAAAGAGGCTAAGCTCAGCTGCCGGCAGCCTGTAATCCAGCCTCCGGGAGAAGGGCGGGAAACCCAGAAAGGGTAGAAACCAGCCCCGGAGCAAGGGCAGAGGAGCACATCCCTGCCCCACCCGTGCAACCCAGGCTTGCGGTCTGACTTGGTAGCAGGCTCCTCCCGCGGGGGTGGAGCCAAAAGCCCAGAAGAGGCAGAGTTCCGCTATGAAGCTGAGCTTGGGCACGCAGCCTTTCCTGGTGGTAGAGCCAAGGCTAGCAGCTGTTCCTTGAGTGGGATCATCCTGCAAAGGCAGGGCGAAAGCTCGGAAACAGGCGGAGACCCACAGCTGAGCAAAGGTGCTCGCCAGTGCCCTCAGGACCGAGCATAACATCACACACGGGGGCGGGGCAAAGGCCAAGGCCACCAACCCTTGTGCACCCGAGCACGTGATCAAAGCCACTCTCGTGAAGAGAAAATGCGGAGGCAGAGAAATACAACACAAATAAACCAAGAGAAATCCCCAGAAAAGGACCTAAGTGAATCAGATATAACCAAATTACCAGATGCAGAGTTTAAAATAACGATTGTTAGGATGCTCAAAGATATTAGAACCACCATAGATGGCCATTATGAAAACCTAAATAAAGAGATAACAAATATAAAAAAGGACATTGAAATAATAAAAAAGAATCAAACAGAAATGACAAATACAATATCTGAAATAAAGAATACAATGGAAGGAATTAAAAGCAGGATGGATGAAGCAGAGAATCGAATCAGTGAGTTAGAGGACACAATAAATAAAGGCACGGAAGCAGAGCAGAAAAAAGAAAAGAGACTCAAAAAGTCTGAGGAAACTCTAAGAGAGCTCTGTGACAACATGAAGAGAAATAACATCCGCATCATAGGGGTTCCTGAAGAAGAAGAGAAAGAACAAGGGATAGAGACTTTGTTCAAACATATTATAGCGGAAAACTTCCCCCAATTAAGGCAGAAAAATATTTCACATGTTCAGGAAGCACAGAGAACTCCATTAAGGAGAAATCCAAAGAAACCAACACCAAGACACATCATAATTAAATTACCAAAGCTTAATGATAAAGAGAAAATATTAAAAGCTGCTAGAGAAAAAAAGACAATCACCTACAAAGGAGCCCCCATAAGGATGACTTCTGACTTCTCAACAGAAACACTTGAGGCCAGAAGGGAATGGCAAGAAATATTCAAAGTAATGCAGAACAAGAACCTACAACCAAGACTACTTTATCCAGCAAGGCTATCATTTAAAATTGAAGGAGAAATAAAAAGCTTTACAGACAAAAAAAAACTAAAGGATTTCACTACAACCAAACCAAGGCTGCAAGAAATGCTAAGGGACCTGTTGTAAACAGATCAAAGGAAAAAAAGAATATAGCAAAAGAGAAAAACAGTTTTAAAGAAAAAAAATGGCAATAAACAGTTACATATCAGTAATAACCTTAAATGTTAATGGATTAAATGATCCGATCAAGAGACATAGGGTAGCTGCGTGGATAAGAAAACAGGACCCATACATATGCTGTCTACAAGAGACACACCTTAAATCAAAAGATGCACACAGACTGAAGATAAAAGGATGGAAAAAAATATTTCACGCAAATGGAAATGAAAAAAAAGCTGGGGTAGCAATACTTATATCAGACAAAATGGACTTTAGAACAAAGACCATAGTTAGAGATAAAGAAGGTCACTACATAATGATAAAGGGAGCAATACAAAAGGAAGATATAACCATTATAAATATCTACGCACCTAATATAGGAGCACCTAAATATATAAAGCAGACTTTGATAGACTTAAAGGGCGAGATCAACAGCAATACTATAATAGTAGGAGATTTCAATACCCCATTAACATCATTAGATAGGTCCTCAAGAAAGAAAATTAACAAAGAAACAGCAGACTTAAAGGACATATTAGATGAACTCGATTTAATAGATATCTTCAGAACCTTTCACCCTAAAAGAGCAGAATATACATTCTTTTCAAGCGCTCATGGGACATTCTCTAGAATAGACCACATGTTAGGGCACAAAAGCGGGCTCAACAAATTTAAGAAGATTGAAATCATATCGAACACTTTCTCTGATCACAATGGCATTAAACTAGAAATCAACCACAATAGAAAAATTGAAAAACATTCAAACACTTGGAAACTAAATAGCACGTTATTAAACAATGAATGGGTTAACATTGAGATCAAAGAAGAAATTAAAAAATTCCTAGAAACAAACGATAATGAGCATACATCAACTCAAAATTTATGGGACACAGCAAAAGCAGTCCTGAGAGGGAAGTATATAGCATTACAGGCATACCTCAAGAAGCTAGAAAAAGCTCAAATTAACAACTTAACCCTGCATCTAAAAGAACTAGAAAAAGAACAGCAAGTAAAGCCCAGAGCTAGTAGAAGGAAGGAAATAATAAAGATCAGAGCAGAAATAAGTGACATAGAGGCTAAAGAAACAATACAGAGGATCAATGAAACCAGGAGCTGGTTCTTTGAAAAGGTAAACAAGATCGATGAACCTTTAACAAGACTCACCAAGAAAAAAAGAGAGAGGACTCAAATAAATAAAATTAGAAACGAGAGTGGAGAAATAACAACTGACACAACAGAAATACAAAATATTGTAAGAAAATACTATGAAGAACTGTACGCCAAAAAACTAGACAACCTAGATGAAATGGACAAATTCCTTGAATCATATAATCTTCCAAAAATCAATCTGGAAGAATCAGAAAACCTAAACAGACCAATTACAACAAATGAGATTGAAACAGCTATCAAAAAACTCCCAAAAAAGAAAAGTCCTGGGCCTGATGGCTTCACAAGTGAATTCTACCAAATATTCAAAGAAGAACTAACTCCTATCCTTCTCAAGCTATTTCAAAAAATTCAAGAGGAAGGAAGACTTCCAAACTCCTTTTATGAGGCGAGCATAATTCTGATTCCAAAACCAGGCAAAGACAACACAAAAAAAGAAAATTATAGGCCAATATCCCTGATGAACTTAGATGCAAAAATCCTCAATAAAATATTAGTGAACCGGATCCAGCAATATATGGAAAAAATCATACACCATGATCAAGTAGGATTTATTCTTGGGAGGCAAGGCTGGTACAATATTCGCAAATCAATCAATGTGATTCATCACATAAACAAAAGAAAGGAGAAAAACCACATGATAATTTCAATAGATGCAGAAAAAGCATTTGATAAAGTCCAGCACCCATTCATGATCAAAACTCTCAGCAAAGTGGGAATACAGGGAACATACCTCAACATGATAAAGGCCATCTATGACAAACCCATAGCCAACATAATACTCAATGGGCAAAAATTAAAAGCTATCCCCTTAAGATCAGGAACAAGGCAGGGTTGCCCCCTTTCACCACTCTTATTCAACATAGTTCTGGAAGTCCTCGCCACAGCAATCAGACAAGAAAAAGAAATAAAAGGCATCCAAATTGGAAAAGAAGAAGTAAAACTATCATTATTTGCAGATGACATGATATTGTATATAGAAAACCCTAAAGTTTCAGTCAAAAAACTACTAGACCTGATAAAAGAATTTGGCAAGGTGGCAGGATATAAAATCAATACTCAGAAATCAGAGGCATTTTTATACACTAATAATGAACTGTCAGAAAGAGAAATCAGGGAATCAATCCCCTTTACCATTGCAACCAAAAAAATAAAGTACCTAGGAATAAATCTAACCAAGGAGATTAAAGACTTGTACTCAGAAAATTATAAAACATTGATAAAAGAAATCAGGGAAGATACGAATAAGTGGAGGCATATACCGTGCTCATGGTTAGGAAGAATAAACATCATTAAAATGTCTATATTACCCAAAGCAATTTATAAATTCAATGCAATACCAATGAAAATACCAATGACTTACTTCAAAGATATAGAACACATATTCCCAAAATTTATATGGAACCAAAAAAGAACACGAATAGCCTCAGCAATCCTGAAAAGGAAGAAAAAAGCGGGAGGTATCACACTTCCAGATATCAAGTTATATTATAAGGCCATTGTACTCAAAACAGCATGGTACTGGCATAAGAACAGGCACATAGATCAATGGAACAGAACAGAGAACTCAGAAATAAACCCACAGCTCTATGGACAACTGATATTTGACAAAGGAGGTAAGACAATACAATGGAGTAAAGACAGCCTCTTCAACAAATGGTGTTGGGAAAACTGGACAGCTACCTGCAAAAAAATGAAACTAGACCACCAACTTACACCACTCACAAAAATAAACTCAAAATGGATAAAAGACTTGAATGTAAGCCATGAAACCATAAGCATTTTAGAAGAAAACATAGGCAGTAAGCTCTCTGACATCTCTCGCAGCAATATATTTGCTGATTTGTCTCCACGGGGAAGTGAAATAAAAGACAGGATAAACAAATGGGACTTTATCAAACTAAAAAGCTTCTGCACAGCTAAAGACAATAAGAACAGAATAAAAAGACAAACTACACAATGGGAGAATATATTTGACATAGCGTCTGATAAGGGGTTAATAACCAAAATTTATAAAGAACTTGTAAAACTTAATACCAGGAAGACAAACAATCCAATCCAAAAATGGGCAAAAGAAATGAATAGACATTTCTCCAAAGAGGACACACAGATGGCCAATAGGCATATGAAAAAATGTTCAACATCATTAATGATTAGAGAAATGCAAATTAAAACCACAATGAGATATCACCTGACACCAGTCAGAATGGCGCTCATCAATAAAACAACACAGAATAAGTGCTGGCGAGGATGTGGAGAAAAGGGAACCCTCCTGCACTGCTGGTGGGAATGCAGACTGGTGCAGCCACTGTGGAAAACAGTATGGAGATACCTCAAGAAATTAAAAATCGAACTGCCTTTTGACCCAGCTATACCACTGTTAGGAATATACCCCAAGAACACCATAGCACTGTTTGAAAAGAAGAAATGCACCCCCATGTTTATGGCAGCATTGTTCACAATAGCAAAGATTTGGAAACAGCCCAAGTGTCCATCAGAGGATGAGTGGATTAAAAAGCTTTGGTATATATATACTATGGAATACTACTCAGCCATAAGAAATGATGACATAGGATCTTTTACAACAACATGGATGGGCCTTGATAACATTATACTGAGTGAAAGAAGTAAATCAGAAAAAACTAAGAACTATATGTTTCCACACATAGGTGGGACATAAAGATGAGACTCAGAGACATGAACAACAGTGTTGGGGTTACAGGGTGGGGGGAGGAGAGGGAGGGGGTTGGGGGAGGGGAGGGGCACAAAGATCATGGCTTTTCAGCATTGGCCATATTCCCCCCTTAATCTATAGACAGACAGCAAATACTTACGTATGGTGTTCCCACTATAAAGACTGCTGTCTTAGGGACAAATGCTGACAAACTATTTCAGCAGTTCCTCCTTCTTCAAAGACTTATATGTAAACATAGAGCTCCATGTTTCATAGGACATACTCAAGCTCACTCCATGCTTCCTGGTGCTTTAGCACAAGGGAATGCCCCCCCCCCTTTTTTTTTTTTTTTTGTATTTTTTCTTTTATTTATTTATTTTTTTGTATATTTCTGAGGATGGGGATGGGGAGGCAAGCAGACAGACTCCTGCATGTGCCTGACTGGGATCCACCTGGCATGCCTACCGGGGGGAATGCTCTGCCCATCTGGGATGTTGCTCTGTTACAACCGGAGTCATTCTAGCAACTGGGGCGGAGGCCATGGGGCCATCCTTAGTGCCCAGGGTGGATTTGCTCCGGTGGAGCCTTGGCTGTGGGCGGGAGGAGAGGGACCGGGAGGGGGGAGAGGGGGAGGGGTGGAGAGGTAGATGGGCGCTTCTCCTGTGTGCTCTGGCTGGGAATCGAACCCGCGAATCCTGCACACCAGGCCAATGACTCCGATGGGTCTACCATATCATGCTTTTTACTTAAAAAAAAAAATTTACATTTCTTTTGAAAGCTGATGAACAGGAGACACCAAATCTACCTTCTTTATTAGATCTAGCTAATAACACTGTTCTGTCTTTTTTCCAAATAGCTCCAGATATATGGAAAAGATTTATATAGGCGGATGGGGATCCTCAAACCCCTCAGCGAGATCTTCTGAGAATGGCTTTTAAGATACCTAGAGGCAGAAAAAGCCCAATAGAGATCAGGGGGAACTACCAGCTTTTAGGATACACCCTTAAAGGCTCCAGCACCACAAAGGGGTCTCATAGGATGCCATCTGGGTCCTGCTTCAATAGTGGAAAGGAAGGTCATTGAGCTAAAGCCTGCCAGGCTTACACACCTCTACTGTGAGGAAACAGGGACACTGGAAGGTGGGCTTCCCCCTCGCTCCTCTAAGGGAGGGTTCAGTCTCTTCCAGGCCTGCTCCAGCCACCTATGACCTAACCTTGCCCAGAATGCTGGGGTTTGCCACTGAAGGCTGAAGGTGCCCAGGGCCGTCGACCCCATCTACGACACTGTGGACGAGCCTAGGGTATTTCTTCCAAGAAGCAGGTAAACTGATCTCATTTGCACAAGGGCCACTTAACTATGTTTTGCCTGAATAGTCAGGTTCTTTATTCTTCCCTCAAAGATCTCTGTTGTGGGTGTTGATAGTCCTATTTTCTGCTGCTTTGCTTAATATATAGTGTTTCCTTTATTCCTCCTACCTCAATGCCCCACTCATATTTCAGGCTGGGACCTACTCTTAATTTAGAGCTCTCTTTCCTCCTTTTGCCAACTTGTATTATGAATTTACCTTTGCCACCCAGCTTAGTGTATCCCAAGGTTCTCTTTACCAGGCCACAGTCACAGAGCTCCAGGGAAAAGCAACCTGGTCTCAACTCTCCAGGCAGAGGAGAACAGAAGCTCCATATCCACGCATGCTGCAAATGGCTTTTTCCAGTCTACCTGAATCATTACCAGCTAGAAGCAGCGGTCATTGGGACTTGGACATGAGCTGCAAAGTATAGAATGGTGACAACAATTCCAGTGCCATACGGACTTTTCCTGTGGGGAACGTTCCTGGACTCCTGCTCCCTGTGACAGCTCCTAACAGACTGAACTGTGGTTGGGTTGCATTTTTCAGGGATTTGGCATGGTGAGGGGGCCAACTTGGACTTGGGGAACATGTTAAGGACACTACTCATTTATGGATTCTTGCTGTATTGGCCAAAAGTTTGCTTAAAGGCTTTTAATCACTGTAAAAAAAATAGAGGACTAGATGAAGAAGATGGGGCACATATACACCATGGTATATTATTCAGCTAGGAGAAATGATGACATTGGATCACTTATAGCGGAATGGTGGAGTCTTGGTAGCATTGTGCGGAGTGAAATAAGCGAATCAGAAAAAAACAGGAACTGCAGGATTCCATACATTAGTGGGACATAAAAGCGAGACTGAGAGGCATGAACAGGAGTGTGGTGGCTATGGGGGGTGGGGGGAGGGAAGGAGGGAGAGGGGGAGGGGAGGGGGAGGGGTACAGAGAGAACTGGATGGAGGGTGGCAGAGGACGATCTCTCTTTGGGTGATGGGTATGCATCATAACTAAATGACAAGATAACCTGGAAATGTTTTCTTTGAATGTATGTACCCTGATTTATTGATGTCACCCCATTAAAATAAAAATTTATTTATATATTAAAAAAATATATATATTTTTAATTGTTATGTACATTTTAGACATAATGCTATTACACACTTAATAGACTACAGTAGAGTGGAAACATAACTTTTACATGCATTATAAAACCAAAAATTAACTTTATTGCAGTGATCTGGAACCAAACCCACAATATCTCTAAGGTTTGCCTGTAGAGCAGTGGTCCCCAACCTTTTTTGGGCCATGGACCGATTTAATGTCAGAAAATATTTTCACGGACCGGCCTTTAGGGTGGGACGGATAAATGTATCACGTGACCGAGACAAGTGTCAAGAGTGAGTCTTAGACGGATGTAACAGAGGGAATCTCATTATTTTTTAGAACATCGTTCAGACTTATAAGTAAATAAAATGGAAATAATGTAAATTATTTATTCTTTCTCTAGTACCAAATGGCCCACGGACCGATACTGGTTCGTGGCCCGGGGGTTGGGGACCACTGCTGTAGAGCATAAAAAAAGTACAAATCAAACTGTTTTTCCAAATTTATTAACCAGTTATTCCTGTTAGTAACCTTCTACTATTATTTATAATATTCTAGTTATAAAATGTACTATAAAATCATTGTATTTATTTAATAACATTTTAAAGGGTTTAATATTTCACTTCAGTCATGCATCAAATTATAATACTTAGGGTTATCTTTTTGGTTAGATTGTTTTCAATAGATTGTTTATTTTGGTGGGAGTACTAAACTAAGTTATATCATCTTCAAGCCTAACCAGGCAGTGGCGCAGTGGATAGAGCATCAGACTGGGATGCGGAGGACCCAGGTTTGAGACCATGAGTTTGCCGCTTGAGTGCGGGCTCATCTGGTTTGAGCAAAGCTCATCAGCTTGGACCCAAGGTCGCTGGCTTGAGCCAGGGGTTACTCAATCTGCTGAAGGCCCATGGTCAAGGCACATATGAGAAAGCAATCAATGAACAACTAAGATATCACAACAAAAAACTGATGATTGATGCTTCTCATCTCTCTCTGTTCCTGTCTGTCCCTATCTATCACTCTCTCTGACTCTCTCTCTGTCTCTGAAAAATAAATAAATAAATAAATAAATAAATAAATAAATTATATCATCTTCATATTATGCTTTAAAGCCTGGATTTTCAAGTCCTCACTCATTTTTATTATTTTTCCAAAAAAAATTGTTTTACTGTTATAGCTAATTTATTTCTGGGCCTTTTGCATATAATAATTTTTAATACATATTTAAATGTTTTTCAAGTTTCTTATTAAATTCAGGTAGTCTAATTTTATGTATGTATCTGTGTATTCAATAAATTGTGCTCATACATATTTTATTATAATCATATGTTTTTTTACAAGAAACATTTAATGTACAATAACATGGAAAAATGTAAAGAAAAGAATAAAAATATATAGAGCAGGCAAATACTACCCAAATAAAATGAAGTAGCTATTTTAATCAGAAAAAATAAATAAGAACAAGTCATTTACTACATACTTATAAAGGTTTTGATTCTCTAGATAGATATAGCAATATTTATTTATTTATCTATTTTAGATTTTTTTTAAACTTATTAATTTTAGGGATAGGAGAGAGAGAAAATGGTGTGGGGAGCAGCAGCTTGTAGTCGCTTCTTGTATTGCTTTGACGGGGCAAGCCCAGGTTTTTGAACTATTGACATCAACATTCCAGGTCGAGGCTTTATTCACTGTGTCACCACAGGTCAGGAAAATCACAGCAACTTTTTAAAAATTTATTTATTTAGAAAATTAATTTCAACAGGGTGACATTGATCAATAAGTGTACATAGATTCCAGACAAACATCACTCCATCATTTGATTAGTCAATTATATTGTATATTACCTAATGTCAAATAATTTTTCATCACCTTATATTTGTCCTTCTATATACCCTTCCCCTCCCTCCTTTCCCCTCCCCTACCTCTCCCTCCTCTGGTAACCACTGCACTCTTATCTATGTCCATGAGTCTCCACTTTGTATCCCACCTATGTGTGAAATCATAGAGTTTTTAGCTTTTTCTGATTTACTTATTTCACTCAGTATAATGTTCTCAAGGTCCATCCATGTTGTCGTGAATGACTCTATGTCATCATTTCTTATGGCTGAGTAGTATTCCATTGTATATATGTACCACATCTTCTTTATCCAATCCTCTATTGAGGGGCATTTTGGTTGTTTCCATGTCTTGGCCACTGTGAATAATGATGTGAAAATATGGGGGTGCATGTGTCTTTGACTTTTGGGGGTAGATACCCAGTAGAAAGATTGCTGGGTCATAAGGTAGTTTAATTAATTATTTGAGGCACCACCATATTTTCTTCCATAATGGGTGTACTAATTTGCATTCCCACAAGCAGTGAATGAAGGTTCCTTTTTCTCCACAGCCTCTTCAATCCTTGTTACTACCTGTCTTGTTGATGATAGCCAATCTGACAGGTGTGAGGTGGTATCTCACTGTAGTTTTGATTTGCATTGATCAAATAGCTAGTGAAGATGAGAAGTTTTTTATATATTTGTTGGCCATTTGTGTGTCTTCTTGGGAGAACTGTCTGTTCATGTCCTCTCCCCATTTCTTAATTGGATCACTTGTTTGTTGCTGAGCTTTATGAGATCTTTGTATATTTTGGATATTAACCTCTTATCAGAGCTGTTGTTTGCAAATATCACCTCCCATTTTGTTGGCTGTCTCTTTGTTTTGTTGCCAGTTTCTTTTGCTATGCAGAAGCTTTGTTGTTTCATATAGTCCCATTTACTTATTTATTTATTTATTTATTTATTTGCCTTTACTTCCCTTGCCTTTGGGGTCAAGTTCATAAATTGTTCTCTGCGGCCAAGGTCCATGAGCTTAGTGCCTATGTTTTCTTTTATGTAATTTATTGTTTCAGATCTTATGTTTAAGTTTTTGATTAATTTTGAGTTGATTTTTGTGCAGGGGAATAAACTGTAGTTGTTTCATTTTTTGCATAACAGCAAGTTTTTAAATTATATGTTCTAATAATGTCTTTAACAACATATAAAACAGAATTTTATAAGACTACAGGGTAGAAAAGACAAACTTACCACATAGGAAAAGATTTACACAGGATTTTCTCATTTATTGATAGATCATTCAACAATTATTGAACAACAACACAGTGACAAGTTTGCCTTAATTGAACCCACAATTAAATCATATTATTTTACTGTGTAACTGAAACTTTTTGAAAAGTCACCCATGCACTAGGTAATAAAGTGATTTTTAACAAATTTAAGTGTAGATGTGATCATGCCAGTTCTCTAATCAAATTTTATATGTGTGTGTGCATCAAAGAAATTAGAAAATGAAAATAAGCATGAATAAATTAGAAAGAAAGATATGTAAAACTTAAAAGCAGCATTTAACAAAATAGAAAACAAATATATGATGAAGTGGCTTTACAAAGAAAAAAGTATTTCTCTGTAAAGGCAAGTAAAATAGAAAAAGCTCTGGTAACACTGATCTGAAAAAAATAGAGAAGGCAAAAATAATCAATGCATTAGAGTTCTTAAAGAGACCGTACTATAAATATAGCAGCAACTAAATTCAATAAAAGAATAGCTAAATAGTTGTACTTTACATCCCTGTGATTATTTTATAACTACCAATCTGTATTTCTTAATATTTTCATCTTTCTTACCCAGTCCACCAACCACCCTTTTCTCTGGCAACAGTCAGTCTCTTTTGTGTATCTATAAGACTGTTTCTGGATTTTTGTCCATTTATATTGCTTTTTAGATTCCACATCTAACTGAAATCATATGGTATTTGCTTTTTTTAAGTCATATGGTATTCTGACTTATTTTACTTATAATATTGTAATAATTATATATGGTGCCAGGTGGGTACTGGAAATATTGAGGAGAACACTTTGTAAAGCATATTATTATCTAATAACTATGCTGTACCAGTCAAACTAATACAAAATAATATTGAATGTCAACTGTAATTTAAAATTTTTGAAGCTCAAAATATAGCTAAATAGCAATAAATATTAAAACAGAATAACTGAAAAAAATTAAAAAAATAATTTAACAAAGCTCACTCTAAATGAAAATGACTCTAAGTAGTTTTATAAAAATTAAATAAATTGAATTTATATTCAACACCTTAGCCCAAAGAAACCACTGGATCTATATACTATCAAATTTTCAAATTACAAGTAATTACAATTTTGTACAAAATTTCAATATCCTAGAAGTATAAAACCCTAAAAATTATTCTAAGATGCTAACATCATATAACAATGGATAGGAAAAAAATAGAGTAGAAATTTTAGTCTAATCTCACTTAGAAATATAGATAAAAACTTTTAAAACTACCAACAAACTGTGTCTAGACTATATCAGAAGATAAATACATTACAATCAATTTGCGTTAATCCTAACAATGCAATTGTGGTTTGATATAACAAAATTATTTAATGTGATTTATCATATTAGCATATCATTTCAGTAGATGGAACAAAACAATAAAATTCATCATTTACCATAAAAGATTTGGCAAACTGTCAATAAAAGAAAACATTTTTCATAAAGAATGCCTAACAAAAAACCAGAACAATTATTATTAACCACCTTCTTTGACATTCTCTGTACTATCAGGAAGAAGGCAAGAAAGTTTCTTTATAACATTTTTTTTCAGGAAACTTTAGCCGGTATGGTGAGACAAGAAAAGAAATAAAACCTGTAAGAACTATAAAGGAAGGGAGACACTGTCATTATTTGTAGATGTTATGATTCTTTAAATATAAAACCCAAATATCTATAAATTATTATAATCAATGGGAAACTTTAGTAAGGAGCTAATATAAGAAAATAAGTAAATCAATTTTATGTTTATACACAGTTAACATAAATATTTTTTAATGCTGAAAGTATCCTATTTAATGATAGATACTTGAGTTTACCAGAACTTACAACTGCCCTTTTGCTGTTTTGCTTGTTTATCTGACCCCACCCTTACTGGATTATTGCCCTTGAAACAGAAAAGTTCTAGGAAGCTGGTCAGCTGCCCCAAGGAGAAGTGTTCCAGGAAGCTGAAATTGTAAAACTACAGAAGGAAGCGTACCAGAACTGCTAACTCAACGTACACTTGCTCAAAGCTCTCCCCTACCCTATAAAATGTTGCCTCAGAGTCTGTTTCGGTGCCCTTCTCCCGGAGAAGTGCGCGGCAGGTCTTTCTCCTCTAATAAAGCCTGTACACCTGGTGTTTGAGTGCCGTCTCATTCTTACATTTAATATGTTCAAAGTATAGAAAATAAACACATTTTGGCCCTGGCTGATTGGCTTGGTGGTAGAGTGTTGGTTGGGCGTGTGGATGTCCCAGGTTCAATTACCAGTCATAGCACACAGGAGAAGCAACCATCTGCTTCCTCACCTGTCCCCCTCTCGCTTATCTATTTCTCTCTCTCTCTCTCTCTCTCTCTCTCTCTCTCTCTCTCCCCCTCTCCTTCTCCAGAAACTGTGGCTTGATTGAAGTGAGTTGGACCTGGGTGCTGAGGATGGCTCCATGGCTTCTGCCTCAGGCACTAAGAAAAGCTTGGTTGGAGCAACAGAGCAATGGCTTTGGCTAGGCAAAGCATCGCCCCCTTGTGGGCATGCTGGGACCAGTTGGGGCACATCCAGGAGTCTCTCTGCCTCCCCTCCTCTCACTGAATTAAAAAAAAAAAGAAAAAGAAAGAAAATAAACACATTCTGAATGGGAATTCCTTAACATTTTTCTCCTTGAACATGAGTGGGTATTCTTTGGCCCTTTCACTGTTGAATTTGATTTTATTAACATTCTCCCCTCATCTCTGATGTGTAGGAGCTGGATAATTATAAGATTAGTTCAGTTATCTCTTAGACTGAGGTGAGTGGGCAGGAAATTGGAGCTATGAGTAGAACAGTGGGAGGATCTCCAGGTTTATTTTATTTTATTTCTTCATGTGATTATTGATACCCAGAACTCAGGGATATTATGTATAATGCACTACTTATCTGGGCCTCCACTCCAGCTATAAGGTATAAGACTCTCCAACATCCGCTCTGCCCACCACTGAATGAGGGCCTACATCTCAACTCACTGGCCATATGCTCAGCCTTACTGATCCTGTAGATTTCTCCTACATTAGACTCCAATGTGGTATGTAAGTGTGTTTTACAAATTAGGCAAAATGTTTAAGTAGTCTACATTCTAAATTGAACCAAGCCAACGATAATACCAGTTTGTCACTATTAAGATTCACATGTTGAGCTTCTTATATTGTTCTTTCTATACATTTCACTTCATGAACAAATGTCAGCACGGGGCAAAATCTGTTAACATGATATCATACATATCCTTTTGCTGTGCTTATATTTCTGTTTTTACTATTTCTATACTACAATAAAATATCTGTCAGGAGGCTGCTAAAAAACTTTATCTGCATATGGCATGTTCCCAGATTCTCACTATTGTGAAAAATTTTCCCCAATTAAACACATGCAGAAGGGTTAACTGTAAAAAGTTAGAGGCGAGGTTACTTCAGATTATATTCCATAAAAATATGGAGGAAAAAAATGTGTGCTTCATGGTGCAATGCACTCTGCTGAGTAGGAGCTGGATGTGGCTTAGTTCAAAGTCCGAGTTACATACTTAATATTAGACATTAAAATTTAATGATCTCTTAAATTTAATATATATTTACCAAACATTTTTTTCTTTTCCAACAGCCTAATTTCATAGTCTTGTAGGAATAATGGTTTGGAGCAGAGTCAATGGGGTTTATTCCCTAGTATACATTTAACAAATTTTAAATAATTTTTTGAATTTTTTTTTCATGAATAGCACTACAATTTCTTCAGTTGTGACAAAATTATGAGATAAAATGGTTTAAAATAGACTATTATGCTTCTTTGGCTTAGAGAAATTTTCAAACTGTTCAAGTACACACTTTTCATTGACATATTAAATCTATCATCATCATCATATATACATACAGAGCTGTTTTCCACTCATTGAGATTTATGGGTTTTGTAAATGAAAATGATCTTGGATTAGAGAAAGCATATTTTGAAAAAAATGTCTCCAGAGGTTTTCCAGACAGCTAGAACAGCTAGGGAAGGTATTTTTATAGGCAGAAGAAATGCTTGTTTCACAATACACTTATCTTCAAAGGTTCCTGGCAAGACTTTCACAGAATCTTAATTTTATGTACTTCTCTCTTGTGCTCTCTTTTATTTCCCACCCAACAAATGACATAGTGAAGAAAAGTTATAGAGTGGCAAGAGAATTGTTGTTATCTCAAGCATCTAAGGAACTTGTGCCCATTCCAGTGTTCTACAAGGCATGCTATTAACATCTTAAATTTGCAGAGAGTATTTTGTACTTTACAAAATGTGTTCACATTTACATGAGCTCACTTGACCCCTGCCTTATGAGGTATGCAGGAAAATCATTATCATTTCTATTTTGTGAGTACAGTAATAGTAAATACGGAGTAGACTGAGGGTATTGTGGAGATAAAATTTGACTCAGAAATTCTGACTCCATGTTTCTTCTATCTTACTGCACACCATGTACTTTAAAATAGTTGTGCACTGTCTGACTACTAAAAATAAAATGTTTTGTCAAGGCTTAAATAAGCCTATATAAGTAATTTCAAGAAAATTTTTACGATCTTTGAAAAATACTAAGGTTTTAATTTTAGATTTTGGAGGCATCTGTGTTTCCAATGAAATTATTATTTACTCCAATAATAAAATACAATGTTCAGTGACTAAGAGAAAAAAAATCTACAAAATAAAAGAGTTTAGAATGCTGGACAAGTATTGAGTTTACAAAGGCTCTTAGCTGAGGAGCTGTGTTTAAACTATTTGAAACACAATGCATATCCTTCTGAGGTTTAAGAATTAGAAGAATACAACTTGGGTGAGGTTGTGAACAATCACTTCTCCCATAACCTAACTTGTACTGCTGATACTGGCTTGACTGATGTCCAGAATAAGAGTATTTATCTGACTGATGTGAGGTAACAAAGGGTTCACGCAAAGCTAATAAAGAGAGAAGAGATGCTGAGATATAGGATGATAAAAGAGGAGTCTGGAGAATTGAGAAGGACCAGTGGTAAGAATCAAATTAATAAGATGCAGTTTGTTTTCAGTATAAGAAAAAGAATTTAATGAAATAAGCAAGGACAAATGGGTGAAAGAAGCCAGGGAGCATACCTGATTATGTGGAAAAGCTGTTGACACTTGTAATGGAGCCATGGTAAGTGAATGAAAAGATCTTTTAATGGCTCAGAGCAGAGCAGACAATCTCTTTCTGACAATCCTGTAATATCCTAGCTGCCATTCTTTCCCTGGGGGAGGTTATCCTGATGCCACCTGCACACAGCTGTTACATAGGCTTTATTATTCTTAAGTTGTCAATCTTCTTGAAATGAGAAGTGTTCTGTATATGGGAAAGACCATCCTGACAGTGGTAGTAATCATTGGGACTGGCCATGGTGCCAGTGAAATACACTATTTTAAATAACGTATCACTATCTTTTTCTTATAGTAACATAACAGCTATGGTCAAGTGTTGAAAGATGGGTATGTAAGAAAGGTAAATTTCTGATAAGATGAGCAAAATAGATAAATGCCATTAGGTTGATAACATCTATTACTTATATTAGGTGGTGATCTTACAGTTTTTATCAAAGGAGAGGACATGGTGCCTGTATATCTTTTATTTGTGTATTTGCTTCTGGTTACCTACATTAACATAACTTTCCAGCACTAGTGACTGTCTTCCTGAGTGAATGATCTGTAAACTCCAGGTATGATGTAGCTGATGCAATTCTAGATGGTAAAAACAATGACTGTCAGAACCAAAGACAGAAACAGCAAAAGTCATCATTTCTAAATCCTTTCATACCTCTTCTTAGTCTAGTCTATTTTAGTCTATACATAAATAACATTTTTGTTGTGTTACATAGGCTATATATAAAATTTTGACTTATTAAAATTTTCACTTTAGTGATATATCTGAGGGTTTAAACAAATATGTTTTGTAATAAACTGCTACACTCAAATAGCTAAAGTCATTGCCAACAGTTGTAAAAAGTATTTTACAATTAGCTTGAACTTGATAATTTTATTAAATAAATACACTCAAATTTATAGGCAGAAGGATCAATCACTATGATTGATAGGTGTTCCTTACACTCTTGCCATTAGTTTAAAAATAAAATGTAAAAATGTCACCTGTTCTTCCAAATGTAATTAGTCCCAAATGGATTTAGAAATCTCTTCTAGTTTCTTTACCTTCTGAAGCAGAAATTCAGATGTCATTCTAAAATTTAAAAACAGCTGTATTTATATTAATATTATGTTGTCAAAGAATTCATGAAAAAGCAATAGAAATTTTATAAAAGAATAAAATATTCATTTCTTTTTTCCTTTAAAAAACTTGGGTGTAGGTATTGATAATAACAATAAGCTCTAGGTTTTATATACATATGACTTTATAGAATAGAAATACATATAATAGAATATAATTTTGAGAGATTATACTTGCAATTGGGTCAGGTAATCAATACATTTGAGGTGCAAATTCATGGAATATTTGTGCTATATGTTGGCTACCCTGGAAGCAGATGCTAAGTAACTATTAGGCTGAAATATGTTTATTAGAAATCAACACATTTGAAGGACAGGAGGGAGAAATAGGACTGAATAGAGAAAAAATTGACTGCTCAGGCTAAACAAAATCTCCGTTAACCCACTAGGGAGCTTTGAAGACAGAATAGCCCTTTAAGGAGTCCCACACTGGGACAAAATGGCTAAACCTTTATAAACTTTTCTCATTTGGTCATCAGATGTGGTTTCCCTGAGGAAGATATGACCTTGGGTGCGGAATTACTGTGAAACAATTTGGCTGTCTTAAAAATTGTGCATGTCTTTAAAAAAAGAGTCCTTATTTTTTAGAACTGTTTATTGAAATATTTATTAATATAATTACATGTTATGTGAGATTAAGATAAAATGGCAAAAATAAGAGCAGCCGCAACTTTGATTTCCATTGACTAAAAATGGGTCATTTTGAGCCATACTACCCCAAAAAAGATAGCTAAGTATCAAAAACACCTAAAATATATCTACATAAGTTTACAACACCATTTTTATACTATCTTATTAGGAGATTGTTTGGGCACCTGCTCATTATTTTGAAGATAAATATATAAAAACAACATCCAGTACTTTTCTGCTTTTCTTATACAAATATATTCAGAGTAACTAAATAATCAAGTAAAAGTTCTTCATAAGAGAATTTAAGGTAATAAACATAGAAAGAGTGATAGGAAATTATTATTTAGCAATGCTTAATAAAATAATGACTTTAAGCAATGATTACTAAGGCATGCTCAAAAATTAGGCACAAGATTGATTGAGAAGCTAATTGATGAATCAATTGAAATAGCTGAACCAACTGTTCAGTCTTGCCAGTTAGACAATTATATATTATATACCTCTTGCTAAATGCATTAAGATGTACATGGCACCTCATATGGTATATTCCTACCAATAATTAAGCCTATGTCTTTTTAAGTCTCTAATTCTGAGTTTATGGAAAATATAGAAGAGAGAGAAACAATAAAAATACTAGAAAAATTTAAATCCCAAAGCAAAAATGTGGAAAATATTTTAAACAGTTTTTCAACAAATAATTGATATAAAAGGAAAGAAAAAATAACTATAATAAAAATTTAAAGATTATAAGACATTAATCAGATGCAATTGCATGGCTTCATTTTCTTTCTTTCTTTTTTTCTTTCTTTGTGTGTGTGTGTGTGTGACAGAGACAGAGAGAGACACAGAGAGGGACAGATAGGGACAGACAGACCGGAAGGGAGAGAGATGAGAAGCATCAATTCTTTGTTGTGGCACCTTAGTTTCTCATTGATTGCTTTCTCATATATGCCTCGACGGGGGTCGGGGGGGGGGCTACAGCAGACCAAGAGACCCCTTGCTCAAGCCAGAGACCTTGAGCTCAAGCTCGTGAGCCTTGCTCAAACCAGGATGAGCCCATGCTCAAGCTGGTGACCTCAGGGTTTTGAACCTGGGTCCTGCACATCCCAGTCCAACGCTCTATCCACTGTGCCATCTCCTGGTTAAGCTGTATGGATTCTTACTTGAACAAATCAACTACATAGAGAAGTTAAATCATTGAATAGCTGTTAAATGATACTAACAAAATATTTTAAAATTCATAGGTTTAATAATGTCACTGTGGTTATGTTAAAAAGATCTTGCTTGTTAGAAATGTATGTGCAACTATATTTCACTTTCATTGAGACATTATACACTGATTCATTAATGAGTGTAATGATATATAGTGGTGGTGAGTAGGGGAGATAAATGAGATCAATAAAATAAAATTGGCAAGAGTTGAAATATGTTGAAAATAAGTTGTAGTTGATAAGTACATAGAAATTTATTATAATGTTTTCTTTTACATGTGGTTGAATATTTCTATAACTTCAAAATATTCAACTATTTGCACGATCATGTAGAAGGCATTTTTATAAAACTAGCTTACGAAAAATGTATAAACGACAGAAAATATGTTGAGTGGCAAATTTGGATTCAAAGGGATCTTGGCACTCCTCATCATAGGCTGAAGTCTACAAGATAAAATTTAATTCAAATAAAAGCTATTACAAGTTTTTAGAATGACGGTAAGCTTAACTACATTTGTGAGAAAGAGTTCACATTCTTTATTTGAAATGAATTACATTGTGTCTCTGATTGAAGATTTTTTTATTGATGCAAAGAAGTAATTTTTGTTCTGTTCTCATTTTGTCATGTTAGCTGAGGTTGCTTAGTTCTGCAATTTTAGTTATATAATTAACAAGCTTGTGTTTTTGCTTTTCTATTATCTTAAATAGAGTATATTGATATAATTTTGCATTGTCTTGATGGCTTATGTCACTATTGCTCATCAAATGTACTTGCTATCATATATTTGACAATCTCTGTGGATTCTTAATTGGGTAGCAGTGTGCTTTACCGTGGCTGGCTCTGCTATTCTTCCTGCCTCCTTAGCTCATTGCTAAGTCCTCACTTCTTAGTATTTCAGTTCTATAATAAGTGTTCAAATAATAAGGCTATTTTACTCTACTTTTCCAAGCCATAGTATGGTTTGAGGGTAGATCTTACTTGAGGGTAATTATATTGGTCATTCTTTGGGAGGGCTCTATTTTTTCTATAGTTTCTCACCCTTCTATAATTTTACTCAGCTAGCTGAGATTGAAAAAATCAAACACCTCATAGAACACTAGGAACAAAGGGACTATTACTGCATATAGTAACCATTTGAACTTTAATACATTTTTTAATTGGTATTAAGTCTCTTAAACTTCAGCTCTTGGCTTGCAAAATCTGAGGGCTGGAGCAATACTTGATGTTTGTTAGTCAAGGTTTTTCAAACTTGAGTCATTAATGTAAAATCCTTCACATTTTTTCTATATAAATACAATTATTTTTACATTTTATTTAATTGAGTAAGTTATTTTACATAAATGTATTGAAATAAAACATTTATATTAGCATCATAATTGTGCCCCCCTTTTTGGCATTTACAATGTAGCTTTGAAATATTTATGAGCAAAGAAATTTTCAATGGTGTGCTACCTAAAATTATATTGCTTATAGCTACTATGAACAATTTTTACTATAGTATATTCATGTGATACCTGATTTTTAGCCACCTCCACAATAGATGTAAATTTCTAATGTCCAAGTTACTTCATTATGCTAGTTCTTCTTCAGCTAACACAGTGTCTAGCCAACATTAAGCACTCAGTAAATGCTTATTAAACATGTCTATTGAATGAATAAACACAATTAACTAGAAATATAGTGACTTAAAATCCATATTATTATCATCTATGTTAAATTTGCAATTTAAGGAATGACATTATTGAAATCACTACCTTTTTCACCAAATTCTCTGAAGGCTGCATTGACTAGAATTGTTATCTTTTCTCTTGAGGAATAGCACAGATTTGGACTGTAGAGTGGACTTATTTATCACATGTAATTCCTCCACTCCCCAAATACTTGAAATATTAAATATTTTTGTGCTCATCAGTTCATAGAATGTAATAGAGGCAGAACACAAAATTTCCTCATTATTGAAATTATTCAATTGACTTTTAACTAAAATATGATTGCATAGGTGCATATTTCCTGTATAAACTAAGTTTTTAGGCCCTGGCCAGTTGGTTCAGTAGATAGACTGTTGGCCCAGCATGCCAATGTCCCGGGTTTGATCCCTGGTCAGGGCATATATGAGAAGTGACCATCTGCTTCTTTTCCCCTCCCTTTCCCCTTTCTCTATCTTCCCCTCTTGCATCCAGTGCCTCTGTTGGTCCAAGCATTGGCCTTCAGCACTAAGAATAGCTCAGCTGATTCAAGCATTGGCCCTAGATGGTGGTTGCCGGGTGTATCCTGGTAAGGGCACATGTGGGAGTCTGGCTCTCCTCTCCTCTCACTTAAAAAAAATTATGTTTTTAAATGTTGATATTCCCTAATATCCATTTTTGAAACTTTAAGAGATTTATAGGGTTTTTTTTCCTGCCTAAATGATGTTAAAATGCTCTGAAAGGAGAGAGAGATTTTTATGATGACCAAAATAGTTCTAAATAATAAACATACAAATTATGGATAGTTATGGATTTGAAAAGTGCTACAGTAAATATCATGGAAAATGGCCCAACTGAAGGAAGAACAGGATGTGCGGAGCCATTTAGAATTATTGGTGTCTTCATGTCTGGGAATAGAGTATTTGTGTGTGTTTGTCCAGGAAGAAACTAAAACCTGACATTTTATAGAAGCAGGGGCAGATAGAATTTGGCAGCTTCTTAACCTTAGTTATTTAATAGAAGAATAAAAATGTCAATGGAATATTTGATAGATTCTCCTTTATCTAATAGGATTCTGTTTGTGACTGAGTGGAAGAAGAACAATGACTGAAAACCAGGTGGTTAGACTAAGGTAGATGCTACAAAGTGAGCAAATGACAGCCAAGAAATATAAACTGTAATTCTAGAGCTATCTAAAAGTAAGTCTTTTAATTTCAGTATTTCATTTAATCTTTAACAGTAAAATGTCTTGCCCACTATATTGAACAAAATAGAAATGGTTAAGTCTCAGTAATGAAACATTTTCTTTTCTTTTCTTTTTTTTATTCATTTTAGAAAGAGAGGAGAGAGAGAAGAGAGGGAGGAGCAGGAAGCATCAACTCCCATATGTGCCTTGACCAGGCAAGCCCAGGGTTTCGAACCGGTGACCTCAGCATTTCCAGGTCGACGCTTTATCCACTGCGCCATCACAGGTCAGGCCTCAGTAATGAAACATTTTAATTGGCTTATGAGTTAAATTTTAAATGTCTTAGTAATAAATAGTCTATTTTAGAACACTGCCAACAGGTTTATTAATTCTACATGTATTTATTTAGTACCTACTCTGTGAAAATGTCCTGCCAGATTCTACAGAATATGAGTAAGATAATTATACAATGTGTGTTCACATTTCAATTATAGCAATAGTCATAATGCATTGTGATTGCTTTCTTCCATGTTTGGCCATCTTTTCTTCTAGTGTGTGTGTGTGTGTGTGTGTGTGTGTGTGTGGTCATAAAGTGAAAAAGTATTCAAACAGGAAAATAATAAAAAGATGTTTGGAAAATACTGCATTTCACTGCTAACTGCCTGAGAACAGAGAACTGTGGGCTACAGTGACTATTTCATCTGTTTCTCCTGAAACCTATACTCTTTTTAGAATGCTATGGACACTCAATGTTTATTGAATTTTAGGCAGGAGAAGAAAGTAAGCATTGCTGTTGGCCTAATGATAAAGTTTCTCTTACTATTGAATCTCCAGGCAAATGGTTCCATTATGCTAAGTGAAATAAACTAGTCAGAGAAAAGACAAGTACCATGATTTCACTCATATGTGAAATCTTTTGAACAAAATGAACTAACAAGCAAAATAGAGACTCATATAGAGAACAGGCTGACAGCTGCCAGGGAGGGTGTGTGCATGTGTGTTGGGTGAGGGACATGGAGAAATTGAGAAAAAAAAGAATAAAAATCTTATGGACACAAACAACAGTATGGTAAATGCCTGGGGTAGGGGGAAGTAGAAGAGGGTGTGGGGGATAAATAGTGATGGACAAGACTTGATTTGGGGGGTAAACACACAAGGTGTACAGAGATGTTCTATAGAACCGGGCACCTGAAACCTGTATAATTATGTTAACTAGAGTCACTCCAATAAAATCAATTTAAAAAATACATATGATTCCATAATCAAAAAGGTTAAATTGTTTTTGTTACAAATGCCATCTAGGTAATTTTAAGGTTACTATTTAGAGAAAATAAATCAGGGGGAAAAAACCCCATGATGATAAAGTATGTTTTTAAATAAATTATTACAGTTTGCTAGGTGATCATGTTAGAGTTAGTGGAGAAACATTGTATGTCAAATCTTGGGTTAAAATTTCTTGAGAAAATGGGCAACAGTCATATTTTTGGAGTAAGTTTAGGAAATGCAATTAAAGCCCTAGGGTACAGATATAATAGGAAGTGTAACTCCAGCTTTAAGAAGGTGGGGGCTTGGTAGTTATAGCAATTGGAAAGAAAACTTAAGAAGGCAATGGCAAGAGCCCAGATCCTCAGATACCTAAGTGACCAAATGATGATGAAGAAAATGGAGGAAAGAAAGGGTGAGTGAATCTTGCAGTGGGGTCACAGGTGGTAGTGAACCTTCCAATAAATCTCCATGAAGTTATTGCCTCTACCTTATTAGACACACAGCATTTTGAGAAAACTTAAAATACATTCCACTCTGTTCAAAGAATGGTGAGTTCTAGAAAATGCACAGTAAAGAGGGGTTTCAAATAGAAAGTTGAGAGTAAAGAATAGAGGATATTATTTTTTAAGCACTGGGGAAGTTAATACATTTTTTAATAGAAGATTTGGAAGATCAGAATTGTGCATTACAACAGTGTCCAGAATAAGCAGAAGAGATAAGAGAATTAGGATTTGTGCAGTAGGAAATTATCATGTAAATCAGTAGACATAATAATTCTTGGTATGTGAAAGGCATGGTACTAAGAATTTAATATGCATTATTTCCATTCCATACCACAACAATTTGATGAATTAGAGAGCAATTTTATTCTCCACTATATAGTTGAATTTAAAGCACAAACTACATGATGTGCTAAGGTCAATGTGCCAGAGATGGGCATGTACAGGAAGAATGTCTCTTTCAGTATAAAGAGACAGCTGTCAGTCACCAAGCCACATTACTACATACATAGTATTCTACATCCAGAATTGTATTTGTTATACATTTTGAAACAAAATAGCTCTGTGAACCAAGTTTTTCAAGTTTAAGTTAACTTCTTTTTAAATCTTCAATTAGTCTCTTATAAAAAACCAATTAGGCATATGGTTCAGACCAACTTGGCAGATTTCACTACAATATAACAAGCCTGGGCTCTTATTATCCTGTGCATGTGTGTCCTTTAGAGTCTTAGATATAGCATCTAGTTGACTTTGGTTATTGATTCCACTTTGCTGCCAACATCTTTGAATTGATGTAGAAAATCCAGGCTGATCTATTAATATACCCAGGCCTATCTTCAGCAGCACAGGCTTGAAGTAAATTTTTAAAGAACATGCTTGCAGGCAACTGTATTTCTAGACCTTTCACATGGTATCATCAGCAATAAAGTTAAAAAAAAATAGACACCAATCTCATTTGATATCTGTCCAGAATGTTCTTACAAAACTTCACTCTATTATTTTATGTGCATTTTTCATTCTTCTATCTAGCCTAATTACCCTCTATTCTTTAAAGTGTTTGAACTTTATGCTTCCCTTTCTTTCATTTTTTAAAATTATTTACTTATTTGAGAGAAAAAGAGAAAGAGAGAGGCATCAATTTTTTGTTCTACTTACATGCATTCATTGGTTGATTCTTGCTTGTGTCTTGACCAGAGATCAAGCCTGCAAACTTGGCATATCAGGATGGTGCTCTAACCAACAAGGATAACCATCCAGGGAACTTTTAATATACTCATTGTTTATCTGAACCTTATTTGTTCTTTCAAAATCAAGATCACATCCCACCTTTGCTGGTGGCCAATGACATAAGCCGTGGAGTTATTTTCCTGCACTTCAATCCCAGCTCTGATTAGAAGTAGCAGTTATTAGACAGAGGATCCAAGATGGAGGTGGAGACACAGCCACCTCCTCCCAGGATTAAACTGAAATTATTACTAAAATATAGATCAACCTGAATAGCCAACTGAAAAATGTTGAATTAATAAATTCAAGCCTGACCAGGTGGTGGTGCAGTGGATAGAGTGTTGGACTGGGACACAGAGAACCCAGGTTCAAAACCAGGAGGTCACTGGCTTGAGTGTGGGATCATAGACATGACCCATGGTCGCTGGCTTGAGCACAAGGTCAATGGCTTGAGCAAGGGGTCACTCGCTATGCTGTAGGCCTCCCCCCACTCGCCTCCTGGTCAAGGCACATATGAGAAAGCAATCCACAAACAATTAAGGTGTCACAACAAAGAATTGGTGCTTTTTATCTCTCTCCCTTCCTGTCTGTCTGTCCCTATATGTCCCTCTCTCTGTCTCTTTCTCTCTGTCACAAATAAATAAATAAATTCAATAATTAAATAAGTAGCATTTACTAGTGTTTCATTTTTGCATCCCTTATGTGAGTAATTGTAATATGTATATATATATTTTTAATTTAGTGGGATGAAAGTGATTAATAAAGTATATAGGTTTTAAGTATACAACTCTATGACACACAATGCAATATAAAGATGATGTATAATTATATTTTTATGTGAACTAAGTCTTAATTCAGTAGCTTTTAGGCATTCTTTCCACCCCCTGTTAGAGCAGGTAGAGCAAGGTCTTGGTCTTAACATTTATTTATATTTCTGAATATCATACATTATTACTTTTATTTTACTGGTATCTTTAAAAGTTACCAAATATTTATTTTATTACTTTTAAATATAATAGTGTATATTGTATTTGTATTGCCAAAAGTTCCAAACTCAAGAAAAGATAGATTAAGAGGTTAGCAAGTCATTTGGGGATCACATGCCTGATATAAAATGAAAAAATACTACACAGTGGCAAATTATTGCAATGTAGGAAATGCTTGTTCAGTATTACAAGATCTTAGAATTTTGTTTTCATGACAATCTAGATATCCTCATTTTTTTGTGAATTTCTTCAGTGTCAAATATTTGCTGAAGCAAGTTGAAACTCCATGCAAGGTAAAATAAACACATCTGTTACTCCATCTATGGGCTTACATGTTTGTGCCTTTTAACATACATGTCTGTCATTTCAGTATAATATTTAAAACACTGTTCTCACAAACACAATCATCACAATCTAATGTATGAATATACACTATGTATTCCTATAGATCAGAATGTAACAGAATAAAAAAGGACCCAGTACTATTACAAAATTTCATTTCATTCATATATATTAAGATTTAACAAACAATTTCCTATTGCACAGAAATGCAGTAGTGATGAGAACTGCAGCCATCAGTTCCAACATGAGCTACTGTACCAGTTATAGAGGTATTAACAGAGACACTTGTCAGGCCATAGTTGCAGCTGCCAGATTCTCTACGTGTAAGAATCAAAAATTTCTGTGAAAACCCAAGGAAGTGTAATCATCATGCGCTGATTATTTTTTCTTTCTGGGTTGAGGTTTCACTTTAATTCAGCTGAATTACATTAAATGTCTGCTTTGAATGAGACCTCATGGTAGATGCTGTGTGGACACAAAAATAAGAAAAATGCCTCAACCTGCAGCTGCACCTCCATTCACATCTTGGCCTCTCTAGATTCTACCTAGTCTCTCAAAGTCCAAATATTCCCCACCTCTTGTAGCCTAGTGGAAGGCCAAGACAAATAATCAAGTAAGAAGAATACAAATGATACCATGGTAAGTTCTTTAAAGGAGAAACCAAAAAATTATCTGGGTGCAAAAACATGGTAGTGTATGAAAATAAAACAGCAAAATCTAATGGAAAATGCCTGCAGTGATTAATAAGAGCTGAAAACAATGATGTTTATATTGGTCATACAACCTCTCTTTGAGGACATGACATTTGAGCAGAGATCTAGTAAAAGATTAAGCAGAGAAGTGACTATCAGGAGCCAGGCAGAGGGCACCAACTTGGCATATTTTATGAGTAGAAAGAAGATAAACAGAACCAGAACCAGAATGATCAAGGACAATAGTAAGGAATGAAGGCAAATTACAACGGGTCCTATCGAATGGTATAATGCAGGGATCAGGAACCTCTGGCTCGCGAGCCAGATGTGGCTCTTTCCCCCCCCCAGATGTGGCTCTTTTGATGGCTGCATCTGGCTTGCAGACAAATCTTTTAATTAAAAAAATAATAACGTTAAAAATATAAAACATTCTCATGTATTACAATCCACTTCCTACCGCTCATGTTCATGGTTGCAGGTGGCTGGAGCCAATCACAGCTGTCCTCTGGGACAACACCAAATTTTAATTGGATGATGCATAATGTACATGGGTTGTTGTATGGCTCTCACAGAATTACATTTTAAAATATGTGGCGTTCATGGCTCTCTCAGCCAGAAAAGGTCCCGACCCCTGGTATAAAGGCTTTGGAAATTATATTAAGTGTAATAGCAGTCATTGAAGAGCTTTGAACAAGGTGCTAATGGTTACCAGAGGGAGGTGATGTGGGAGAGGGAGAAAAGAGGGACAAATATATGGTGCTGAAAATGATTTGACTTTGGGTGATGGGTATACAACGTAATAAATAGTTCAAACGCTATAGAAATGTTTGCCTGAAACCTACATACTCGTATGTATCAATGTCACCCCGTTAAGCTTAATTTTCTAAATAAAATATATAAAAGTGTATATAATTCATATATTTAAAAATCATTTTGGCTTAAGTTGACTGAGTAGATAGCATTCATCTATTAGGATAGAAAAGGTTGGGAGTAGCAACAGGTGTGGAGTGCATTAGCTTTTCTGTGGTAACCAACTCCAAAATGTTTATGGTTTACAAAACAATACCTCACATGTGTAACCTCTCAGTTGCTGCAGTTCAACTTCTGCAGATCTGCTCAGTGCATGTTTTTAACACATAGCCAGGCTGAAGGAGCAGACCCTGTTTGGAACATATTATTCTCAAAGCAGAGAGAAAAGAGCAAGAGGTAGAGCCTGATTCTGAAACTGTTCTGGTGTGGTTTAGTCACATTCACTCCCATTAGCCAAAACAAGTCACATGGCCAAGCATGACAATGGGATGGAGGCAGACTCGGCTATAAGGAGGCAGGTGCTGCAAGTCAAACTGCAACATGTGAGCACATGTAAGCCTTTTACAGAGGAGAAAGTGAATGGCTGAAAGCTGTAATATAATCTACCACAAGAGGTAAAGGGTAGGTTTAAATGGGAAAATAAAAATGGTGTTCATGGGAATACCTTCAGAAGAGTACAGATCTCCAGCATTGGCTTTATGTGACGGAAGGAAGAACTACCTGGAATCTACCCTTGTTTTGCTAAAAAGTTTGTGACTCTGAGCAAGTCACTTAACCTACCTGGACTTTATATTCTTCATTTGTAAAATAAAAAATCTGTACTAGAATCAGGGAAGATTACATTGTCTTTTGAGAGGTCCATATAACCTAATGTTATAATTACTGTATATAAAAATTTATTTTTATGTGATGTTATCTGAATATATAGATTTTCTGGAGAAAGGCTGCTCAGCTGCTCAAAAACCACTGGGACCTAAGAAGGTTAAAAACTAGAGAAAGAAATGATTTCTAAGATTCACAGCCAGTTTTAACTTCTTACATACTTGCTGAGGCACATACTATTTGCAAGTTTAATGAATCATCTTTTTTCAATGAAAACATATTAATTGTAAAAAGAAAAGCAGCACAAAGGAATAATTAGTAGTCTCTAAACAACCCAGTATATAATTGATATTAACTTCCTGATATGAATCCTGTGCTAATTTCCATGAACACGCAAGCATATATGCCAATTATATAATGCATAATTTTAATTTTGCTTACTCTTCACACACACACAGAAAAATAATGCAAACAGATTTGGACCAAACATATTTTCTGCATCTTTTTCCTCTCACACAACTTATTGTAAAGGTCTTTCCAGAATAGTATATACAGATCTAATTTCTCTTCAGTAACTTTATAATAGTTCATGGTATGGATATACTATAATGCTTTTGACAATTCACCTATTTAAGCAAATTCAGATTTTCTTCATAGAATTTTCATTATAAAAATGTTGATATAGCCTGACCAGGTGGTGGCACAGTGGATAGAGCATCAGAATGGGATGCAGAAGACCCAGGTTCGAGACCCCAAGGTCGCCAGCTTGAGCGCGAGCTCATTTGGGTTGAGCAAAAAAAGCTCACCAGCTTGGACCTAAGGTCCCTGAGCAAGGGGTCACTCAGTCTGCTGAAGGTCCACGGTCGGGGCACATATGAGAAAGCAATCAATGAACAACTAAGGTGTCACAACGAGAAATTGATGTTTGATGCTTCTCATCTCTCTCCGTTCCTGTCTGTCTGTCCCTATCTATCCCTCTCTCTGACTCTCTCTCTGTCCCTGTAAAAAAAAAAATGTTGATATGAATATCTTTGCACATAATTTTTTACAGTTACTGCCTTTAATTTTTTTTATGATAGATTCTCCCAAGTGGTATTGCGGTGCCAAGGAGCTATGTACTCTTAATTTTGTTGGAGTAGCGGATGTTTTGATTCATTGCATATGTGTCCCCTCCAGGATTATGACATTCCTGTCCCAACTGGGAATGTTGATGGGCAACTTCTCGAAGCTCAGCTCCACTCTGGTACTTGCCCTTGGCTAGAGACCATTGAGTAACTTAAAGTTTATTGGATTATTATCCAAACTCTATTGGGTTATCAAATGTTTCTCTTTCCTGGGGATATTCGACTAGCTGATGCAGTGGTACAAATGCGTGGTCTTGATGCTCTGACTGGGACAAGTTTAAAGGGCCAGGCTTAGCTCCAGATCTCCCAATATGACTGGCTGGGTCTTTGTTGCAACTGCAACAAAATTAACTTCCCTTTCTGCCCAATTCAATTTCCTTTACTCCCCCACCGATGCTTATATTGAGAGTATCTTCTAATAGGCTCATTAATCCCACTAATCTCCACCTCTGCTCTGCAGGGAACCCAGCCTCTGACAGTGACAGACTGATTTCTGTAATATTGTTTAGATTTCTCTGACAATCAGTAAGTGAAGTTTAACAACATTACTCTGCAGACTTCTTAACAAAGGTTCTGTAGAATGAATCATTTTATCACCCAGATTTTTTTTTTAACAGAGATAGAGCGAGAGTCAGAGAGATGGATAGATAGGGACAGAGAGACAGGAACGGAGAGAGATGAGAAGCAACAATTATTAGTTTTTCATTGCGACACCTTAGTTGTTCATTGATTGCTTTCTCATATGTGCCTTGACCATGGGCCTTCAGCAGACCAAGTAACCCTTCGCTCAAGCCAGCGACCTTGGGTCCAAGCTGGTGAGCCTTGCTCAAACCAGATGAACCCACGCTCAAACTGGTGATCTCGGGGTCTCGAACCTGGGTCCTCTGCATCCCAGTCGACACTCTATCCACTGCACCACCGCCTGGTCAGGCTTATCTCCCAGATTTTCTCAGCAACAATTTAGTCATCTGATTATGAGTCTTCTCTAAAGGAAATCCAGTGCAATGAATGATTTGTTCGCTTTGTCCCGAAAATAATCATCTTCTATAATCAAAGTGCCTTGCTATCGGATATTTATATGAATTTTCTTCCAAGAGCTAAGGGTTCACAACTTACAATAAATGAAGCAAATGTTTATAAAGTATTTACCAAGGCAGAATTTGTGTTTATTAGGTTTACAAAACTAAAAGACAAAGTTTTTATGATTATCCTGATTTTGTGAAGAGCGAGATGTGTAACACTTTGAAACCTTAAATATGATTTCCCAGAGTCAGACTATTAAACAGCGACTTTCCAACAATCCACTCCTGAAGCAGCCTTGACTGGTGCTCCCAGGCTCTCCTGTCAAAGCACAGGCAAAGCTGCCAAGGAGACCGTGAAAGGAAGAGGAAGAAAAAGAACAGGGGCGGGGAGAAGGAACAATAGAAATAATGAAGCAAGAATAGAAATAAACTCCAGGATGGCTTTTCCTGTGAGAAACTGAATAGTGATAATTTTGTCAAAAGATTTGATGTTTCAGTAGACACACCTGATTTGAGAAGCTTCTATAACCTTTAAATTTTGCCTTTAAAAGTACTTATAAAGGAGTGACGTCACGGAAATGGCGCCGTGAGCAGCGCGTCCGACAGATCTCCCCAAAATCACAACAAATTTATCAACTAGAAACAGAAAAATTTATCCTCGGAGCATTCCGGAGTTCCACACAAACTGAAAGCGAAAGGACTGTTATCACTTGAATCTGAGAGACGAGGGTGTGGAGGAAGCTAACTACCGCAGGGACGTTCATTCAAGCCGCGGAGGGAGTGCGCCTGTGGTGAGTCAGCCCACACTTGGAAGCGGCAAGCAGCCGCGGGCGCGCGCCCGGTCTGGTTGCAGAGCGAGCACCGCCCACACTCGGGAGCGGCAAGCAGCCGCGGGCGCACGCCCGGTCTGGTTGCAGAGCGAGCACTGCTAACATTCCCAGCAGCCCGCGCACTGCGAGTGAGAGTCCCCAGCCACCAGTGCCTGGAGCACCCCATTCACGCGCATGCCCTGGGCATTCCACGCGCCCAGAGCACCCTACTGGCCCGCACAGCCAGGGTGCCCCATTATCCTGCGAACGGTGCACCCCAGTGGCCAGCGGCGGGGCGAGCGGGAGAGGCGCCAGGGCGGTCTTCCCTACTTGGGAGATTCTCTCCGTGGGCGGGGCACCTCACCCAGCCATTCAAGCTAACAATCAAGCGTTGGGGGAAGGGCGCGCAGGCAGCCTGAAATACCTTCGGGAGCACAGCTGCGGACCCAATCACTGAAATTAGCTTAACCCATGAAATCTGCACACCCACGGGTTCTAATTGATAAGATCTCTCTCAGTTCAGCGATCCAAGACAAGAGGCGTGATATTTTTTAGTGCCTCTTGCTAAAGGGGCGGGGGCAACTTCTGATTGATAGAGCCTCCATATTCAGGGATAAACGCTAACAAGAGGGACTTGGCAGATAATAAGATCTATACTACACTAGTCGCAAGCAGAGACTAGTGCCTCTTCTTCCCAGCCAAAACAGGCTACAAAGTGTGGAAAGCCTGGGTTGAGTGGTCCAACTGAATGCTAGGCGCTGAACAGTCACCTTGACAACAATTGACTCCCACCCCCGCCTGATTACACTGGAGGCTCTGACTGCCAGAGCCTTTCCCAAAGCCTTGCGCTGAGTGGGAATAAAGTGGGGATTTCCTAGCTCTTTGAGCCTCTTACTCCCCAGGCAGAAGCAGTTGCAGCCTTATAGCTGGATCACCAGGCTGCTAATTCAGGAAGGGGGGACTAGGAGAGAGACTCCAGGAAAGCAAACTCTCTCATCGTTGGACCCTGCAAACGCCAACAAGCCTTGACTACCAGCAAGACTAAAGCCAATTATATGACATTGCCATAGAATCCCATCAACTGCAAATCCCTACCTAAGTGTGACACAGGGGCAGAGCCTGAGGTACAGAGTCACCGACCAGGAAGAGGGAGAGAAAAGAAAAAGGAAGAAGTTAACCTCTCAAAATCAAGAAAAATCCACAGACTTTACAACTTGTTCCACTAATTTTTTTTTTTGTTGTTGTTTGTTTCTTCTATCTTATTGCCTTTATTATTATTATTTCTATTTCCTCCACCTCGGTCCTTCTATTCTCTGCACATCTTATGCTTCCCTTTTCTTGAACTACACTACCCATGAGTGTTACATTTTATTTCTCTTATTCATCCTCACCCTCCTTTAAGGTTATACTCCAAAACACTTAACTCTCACTCTCTCCTCTTTTGTTTTTTTTTCTTTTGCTTTATTTTGTTTTTTTCTCTTCCTTTTTTATTCTTCCTTCGTTTTTCTCTTTTTCTTATTTTTTCCTTTCTATTCATTTTTTCTTTTCTCGTTTTACTTTCCTCCCATTTAATCCTCAATCATGAACAAATTAGTTAATTTGTGACTCAAGGGGGTTTTTTTGGCTTTATTTTTCTTTTTTGCTTTTGTTTTTGTTTTTTTGTTTGTTTGTTTGTTTATTTTTGTGGCATTTTGGGTACTTTTTACGTTGCTTTTTAACTCACTAGCATTCCTCCCAACCCAAGGTCTCCATTGTATTTAGTCTTCGCTCCACTTAATACAACAGATTTTTACTTATTATTTTTATTTTTTTCTTCTTTATTATTCTTTTTTTTCTCCTTTTTTCTGGTTCCCTCTTATCCCTCTCATTATATCTCTTAGTCGACCATCACTTACAAGCAAATCATCTTATGCTTATCTAAGATTTTCTTCCTTTTTTTTTTTTTTTTTTTTTTTTGCATTTAGTAGGTCCCTACTCCCTTATTTTGCCCCTTGAACTCTTCACCCCAAATCAGGCCCTCCATTATAGGCAGTTTTTGTTCCAGTTAGCATAATATAAATTCACAGGTCATCACGATATTTCCCTGAGGAGGGGAGATGAGGGAAAGAGAAGAAAAAAGGGGGAAATAATAAATTATTACTTTTTTTTTTTGTGGGGTGTTTTACCTTTTTTTTTTTTACTTTTTACTCTTTATTAATTCTAACTAGTGCTATTAACACGACCACCCTCAGATGCCAATAAGAAAGAGGAAATCGAATATTATGGATACAAAAGAAAGAGAGGTAACACAAATAGATGTGGAAAAATCTATGGAGAAAAGACTTAACATATTGGAAGCTTTGGAGCTAAATGACAGAGAATTTAAAATAGAAATCTTAAAAATACTCAGAGATATACAAGAAAACACAGAAAGGCAATTTAGAAAGATCAGAAAACAACTCAATGAACACAAAGAATATATTACCAAGGAAATTGAAACTATAAAAACAAATCAAACAGAAATGAAAAACTCAATTCACGAGCTGAAAAATGAGGTAACAAACTTAGCTAACAGAACAGCCCAGATTGAAGATAGGATTAGTGAAATAGAAGACAAGCAACTTGAGGCACAACGGAGAGAAGAAGAAAGAGACTCAAAAATAATAAAAAACGAGAAAGCCCTACAGGAATTGTCTGACTCCATCAGAAAGAATAACATAAGAATAATAGGTATATCAGAGGGAGAAGAGAAAGAAAATGGACTGGAGAATATACTCAAACAAATAATAGACGAGAACTTCCCAAGCCTGTGGAAAGAACTAAAGCCTCAAATTCAAGAAGCAAACAGAACACCGAGTTTTCTTAACCCCAACAAACCCACTCCAAGGCACATCATAATAAAGATGACACAAACCAATGACAAAGAAAAAATTCTCAAGGCAGCCAGGGAAAAGAAGAGTACAACATATAAAGGAAGGCCTATTAGATTATCATCAGATTTCTCAGCAGAAACTCTACAAGCTAGAAGAGAGTGGACCCCAATATTTAAAGCCCTGAAAGAGAGGAACTTTCAGCCAAGAATACTATACCCATCAAAGCTATCCTTCAAGTACGAAGGAGATATAAAAACATTCACAGATACAGAAAAGATGAGAGAATTTATCAGCAGAAAGCCCCCCACTCCAGGAAATACTAAAGGGGGTTTTCCAACCAGATTCAAAGAACAAAAGAAAACAACACCACAAGTAACAGCTCCACCAAGAACACAATAAAACCAAACTTAAACTGTGACAACAAAGGAAAAAAAGGGGGGAGAGGATGGAGATTAACAGTAGCAAGGGACGATGAAGTGCAGAAATACTCATAAGATAGGGTACTACAATGAATATGGTAGGTACCCTTTTCATTACTTAATGGTAACCACCCTTGATAAAACCACCACAAAAACACTTGACTTAAAAAAGGTAGCAACAGAGGAAAGAAGTATGGAACACAAACAAACAAAAACAAATGATAGAAAAACAAAAGAGAAGAATCAAACTAGATACAAAACTAACAGAAAGCAATTTATAAAATGGCAGTAGGGAACCCACAAGTGTCAATAATTACACTAAATGTAAATGGATTAAACTTACCAATAAAAAGACACAGAGTAGCAGAATGGATTAAAAAAGAAAATCCAACTATATGCTGCCTACAAGAAACACATCTAAGCAACAAGGATAAAAACAAATTCAAAGTGAAAGGCTGGAAAACAATACTCCAAGCAAACAACACCCAAAAAAAAGCAGGTGTATCTAATAATGCTGACTACAAGACAGAAAAAGTACTCAGAGACAAAAATGGTCATTTCATAATGATTAAGGGGAAGTTGAATCAAGAAGACATAACAATCCTTAATATATATGCACCAAACCAAGGAGCACCAAAATATATAAGACAGCTACTTATTGACCTTAAAACAAAAACTAACAAAAATACAATCATACTTGGAGACCTCAATACACTGCTGACTGCTCTAGATCGGTCATCCAAACAGAGAATCAATAAAGATATTGTGGCCTTAAACGAAATACTAGAACACCTGGATATGATAGACATCTACAGGACACTTCATCCCAAAGTGACAGAGTATACATTTTTCTCTAGTGTACATGGAACATTCTCAAGAATTGAACATATGTTGGGCCACAAAGACAATATCAGCAAATTTAGAAAAATTGAAATTGTACCAAGCATATTTTCTGATCATAAAGCCTTGAAACTAGAATTCAACTGCAAAAAAGAGGGGGGAAAACCCACAAAAATGTGGAAACTAAACAACATACTTCTAAAAAATGAATGGGTCAAAGAAGAAATAAGCGCAGAGATCAAAAGATATATACAGACAAATGAAAATGAAAATACGACATATCAGAATCTCTGGGATGCAACAAAAGCATTAATAAGAGGAAAGTTCATATCACTTCAGGCCTATATGAACAAACAAGAGAGAGCCGAAGTAAACCACTTAACTTCACACCTTAAGGAACTAGAAAAAGAAGAACAAAGACAACCCAAAACCAGCCGAAGAAAGGAGATAATAAAAATCAGAGCAGAAATAAATGAAATAGAGAACAGAAAAACTATAGAAAAAAATCAATAAAACAAGGAGCTGGTTCTTTGAAAACATCAACAAAATTGAAAAACCCTTGGCAAGACTCACCAAGGAAAAAAGGCAGAGGACTCAAATAAATAAAATCCAAAATAAAAGAGGAGAGATCACCACAGACATCATAGATATACAAAGAATTATTGTAGAATACTATGAAAAATTATATGCCACCAAATACAACAATCTAGAAGAAATGGATAAATTCCTAGAACAATACAACCTTCCTAGACTGAGTCATGAAGAAGCAGAAAGCCTAAACAGACCAATCAGCAGGGAGGAAATAGAAAAAACTATTAAAAACCTACCCAAAATAAAAGTCCAGGCCCAGACGGTTATACTAGTGAATTCTATCAAACATTCAAAGAAGACTTGGTTCCTATTCTACTCAAAGTCTTCCAAAAAATTGAAGAAGAAGCAATACTTCCAAACACATTTTATGAGGCCAACATAACCCTCATACCAAAACCTGGCAAGGATGGCACAAAGAAAGAAAACTACAGACCAATATCTCTAATGAATACAGATGCTAAAATACTAAACAAAATACTGGCAAACCGAATACAACAACATATTAAAAAAATAATACATCATGATCAAGTGGGATTCATCCCAGAATCTCAAGGATGGTTCAACATACGCAAAACGGTTAACGTAATACACCATATCAACAAAACAAAGAACAAATCCACATGATCTTATCAATAGATGCAGAAAAGGCTTTTGATAAAATACAACACAATTTTATGTTTAAGACTCTCAACAAAATGGGTATAGAAGGAAAATATCTCAACATGATAAAGGCCATATATGATAAACCATCAGCCAACATCCTATTAAATGGCATAAAACTGAGGACTTTCTACCTTAAATCAGGAACAAGACAGGGTTGTCCACTCTCTCCACTCTTATTTAACGTGGTGCTAGAAGTTCTGGCCAGAGCAATCAGACAAGACAAAGAAATAAAAGGCATCCATATAGGAAAAGAAGAAGTAAAGATATCACTTTTTGCTGATGATATGATCCTATACATCGAAAACCCGAAGGACTCCACAAAAAGATTATTAGAAACAATAAACCAATACAGTAAGGTCGCAGGATACAAAATTAACATACAAAAGTCCATAGCCTTTCTATATGCCAACAATGAAATATTAGAAAACGAACTCAAAAAAATAATCCCCTTCACGATTGCAACAAAAAAAATAAAATACCTAGGAATAAACATAACAAAGAATGTAAAGGACCTATATAATGAAAATTACAAAGCATTTTAAGGGAAATCGAAAAAGATACAATGAGATGGAAAAATATTCCTTGTTCTTGGATAGGAAGAATAAATATAATCAAGATGGCCATATTACCCAAAGCAATATACAAATTTAATGCAATTCCCATCAAAATTCCTATGAGATTTTTTAAAGAAATGGAACAAAAAATCATCAGATTTATATGGAACTATAAAAAACCCCGAATAGCCAAAACAGTCCTAAGGAAAAAGAATGAAGCTGGGGGCATTACAATACCTGACTTTAAACTATATTATAGGGCCACGATAATCAAAACAGCATGGTATTGGCAGAAAAATAGACACTCAGACCAATGGAACAGAATAGAAAGCCCAGAAATAAAACCACATATATATGGTCAAATAATCTTTGATAAAGGGGCCAACAACACACAATGGAGAAAAGAAAGCCTCTTCAACAAATGGTGTTGGGAAAACTGGAAAGCCACATGCAAAAGAATGAAACTCGACTACAGCCTGTCCCCGTGTACTAAAATTAATTCAAAATGGATCAAAGACCTAAATGTAAGACCTGAAACAATAAAGTACATAGAAGAAGACATAGGTACTAAAATCATGGACCTGGGTTTTAAAGAACATTTTATGAACTTGACTCCAATGGCAAGAGAAGTGAAGGCAAAGATAAATGAATGGGACTACATCAGAATAAAAAGTTTTTGCTCAGCAAGAGAAACTGATATCAAAATAAACAGAAAGCCAACTAAATGGGAAATGATATTTTCAAACAACAGCTCAGATAAGGGCCTAATATCCAAAATTTACAAAGAACTCATAAAACTCAACAACAAACAAACAAACAATCCCATAAAAAAATGGGAAGAGGACATGAACAGACACTTCTCCCAGGAAGAGATACAAATGGCCAACAGATATATGAAAAGATGCTCAGCTTCATTAGTTATTAGAGAAATGCAAATCAAAACTACAATGAGATACCACCTCACCCCTGTTAGATTAGCTATTATCAACAAAACGGGTAATAGCAAATGTTGGAGAGGCTGTGGAGAAAAAGGAACCCTCATTCACTGTTGGTGGGACTGTAAAGTAGTACAACCATTATGGAGGAAAGTATGGTGGTTCCTCAAAAAGCTGCAAATAGAACTACCTTATGACCCAGCAATCCCTCTACTGGGTATATACCCCAAAACCTCAGAAACATTGATATGTAAAGACACATGTAGCCCCATGTTCATTGCAGCACTGTTCACAGTGGCCAAGACATGGAAACAACCAAAAAGCCCTTCAATAGAAGACTGGATAAAGAAGATGTGGCACATATACACTATGGAATACTACTCAGCCATAAGAAATGATGACATCGGAACATTTACAGCAAAATGGTGGGATCTTGATAACATTATAGGGAGTGAAATACGTAAATCAGAATAAAACAAGAACTACATGATTCTATACATTGGTGGAACATAAAAACGAGACTAAGAGACATGGACAAGAGTGTGGTGGTTACCAGGGGTGGGGGGAGGGAGGACATGGGAGGGAGAGAGGGAGGGAGAGAGTTAGGGGGAGGGGGAGGGGCACAGAGAACTAGATAGAGGGTGGCGGAGGACAATCTGACTTTGGGCGAGGGGTATGTAACATAATTTAATGACAAAATAACCTAGACATGTTTTCTTTTAATATATGTACCCTGATTTATTAATGTCATCCCATTACCATTAATAAAATTTTTTTAAAAAAAAATAAAAAATAAAAGTACTTATAAAGATAATAAAAAATAATTGTATCTGAAAACATATAATATATGCTCAGTAAAATTGGAAAAATAACTAGAATGTTATAAAACTAGACTTTTCAAGATTTAAGTGCATAACAGGAGGCCCCAATGGAAAGACTACACTTAAAGTTGATAAGCTTCCTTGTAATGTGCTGACAATAAATCACTGTTTAATTTTAGACATGTCAGCAAAAAAAATGGGAAGAAAATGTTGACTGAGCTTTAACCAACTCTGTGTGTTGGGTAGAAATACTATCGATTGATTTCATTATCTAAAAGTAACTGACATTTTGAGTGTCTGTTTGAAATATGGCTGGGAAAAAAATCTCATCCAATTAAAGAGCCTCTCCCCTCCTCCACCACCAAGAACAATTTTCTGCAGCTCTGAACTGAGGGAGAGAATTTCACTGATGACAATAAAGTAAATGGCAGCAGCTGACAGTAGAGTGTCCCTCCTTTATTGTCCACATCCTGCCCTGCTAATGAGCTCAGCTTCACTCTGGGGAGAGCTGTCTTTTCAGGATAGGGGAAGTTATTCTTTCTCATTGCCAGCTTGCTTCTAATTCTTTCCTGAAGAGAAAGTGTCAGTCATGCTTAATTACATTAAATTAGGTGTGATAGTTTAAAACACCACTGGGTTGTCTTAAAGCTTAACTAAATTACTTGAATTCTCACTTTTTTCCTGAGCTCCAGGCTGAAGTTTTAAGTCATATCTAAGAAGTGTCACTGTAGGGAACTAAATGGCATGTGTGTCCAAGGTCACCTAACTTTATTTTCTGACCACATGGCATAATCACTGTCAAGAGGAATTAAATCCCACCATGTATACAGAGCTCTCCTAGGAGCAAGCCAGAACACCTGAGATCTGGCATGGCTTTTTAGTAGAATTCTGAATTAGACAATGTCATTGATCACACACAAAAGTGCAGTAATAAATATGAAATCTTTATTGATTTAAATTTGACTCATTTGGAATCACTAATCACTCAAACCACAGACTTTATCTTATCTTGAAGAAAAATTGCTAAGGGAAGTAGCACAAAGAAGATTTCACAAAGCAAACTTACCTACAGAAAGAAATATGCTTTCCAAACACGCTTGTGTTTATTTCTGCACTCATTTATGTATGAGTTCATTCAACCTTAGTTCTAAGTCTTCACTGAATGCCTTCCGCAATCATATAGGGATATTCTAGAGTCTAAAATGATTACACTAAGGTAAATGATATATACATTACAGTCTTCAAGAATTCAAAAATCTGGTAATTTAGTTAGAAATTACAGATATTTGTTGTTAGTAAATTGGCTTAAATTAATAGGACATATTTTTTCCAAAGGTTTATTTTTTTTTACTTATTTTTGGGTTTAAAGTTTTGTTCTGCAGAATAAACTTTTGTTTTTAATTTTAAACTGAGCTGATTCACTCTAGCTGATATTCACAATTAATTCCAAAAGTACTATTTACTATTGCTACTGAGTTTAAAAATACAGATAACAAATTCTGAGATAAATTACACTCACCAAAAAATGTGCATATGTATATCTCTCCAGATTTAAATATGCATTAACTTTAAAAGCACTTTTTATAGTACTTGGTACAAAAATACATTTGATTAGTATATGTTGATTTAGCTAATATATCTTTTTGAAAGAAAAAATAGCTATATACATATTGTAGTCAACTAGCTCAACTTAGCTTACAGAATTTTTCTCAATTTATTTTCCATAATAGACTTTCAACTTTCCCAGAATTATCATTTTATCTTATAGTCTAGTCTCTCTGTCCCATTTGGACATGCACCTGAATGACACATAAGTGTTATGTAAGTAGGTCATTGCAACATATAACCTCTATATTATTGGTAAAGATATTTCATCTGAGTGTGGCTTTGTACTACAGAAGTAAAAGTGAAGCCAGTTTTGAACATTATCTGTTTCTTCACAGTTAAAGTGTAAGAGGAAAACCTTAATGTCTAGTATTTTTTAAAATAAAATATTCTTGTATTAGTTCATCAACCTATCGGTCTGCCCATTTGCTCGCTTGTCCGGCTGGACATCCATCCATCCATCCAGGTATTCAGCCTTCCAGCTATCTTTTCTGTCCAAAATTGAACCATCTGTTCAATAAGGGAGCATAAATTTAGAGGCAGAAATACAAGACTGGTTTACTGTAATTTAAAAAATCATACTGTTGGAGTGGAAGAAAAATAACATAAATTAGAACTGTTATAATTGAAGACAGCATGTAGATAAAAGGAGCAATTTGAGGTTAATAAATAACTTTGTGACTCAAGAAAGGGAAAATTTTACCTCTAGAGAAAGGTATTTGGATAGTTTTTTAGGAATCTAAATCACCTTAATAAAATCTTGTGAATGAGTGGAAGAATAAAAAAAAAAATAAATTAGAATCAAAGCTGAATCTAAAAAAATAACATCTTGATAAGAAGAGATACAAATTTAAGATATCCTTGGAGGAGAAAGCAATATAAACACTACTGCTGATACTTTTAAAAGCACAAAGTAATTGGAAAACTGTGTATGGTAAATGAACAGAAACATAGAGAGTATGAAGGGAATCAAAGACCACTATCATAGTGTATAAAAATATGATTCCAAAAAATATAAAATTCCAGGTTCTTTAACATTCTTCCTTCAGAAGTTAGGGTCAATATTCCCTTTCTTTACAGGGCTGGCTTGTGAATGCTTTGACCTGCTCTTAAACAGTGAGATTTCTGATATGCGACTTCCGAAGCTAGATCACTAAAGACCATGCAGTTTCTTCCTAATTCTACTGAGATATTCACTCTGATTAATGCCAACCACCTTGTACAATATGTGACCACATGGAGACTGCTGTGGTGGATGGCAATGAATAGACACTGGAGTTTATAGCCCACCTAACTCCAGGATCAACTGCCAGCCCTATAATTATGCTTTCTTTTTTTTCTAACCAGCCCAAGCAGCTTACTGCCAGCCCTACCAACATCTGACTGCAACCAAGTAAGAATTTGGAAAATTCTCACTTTGCCCACAAATGCTGGGCAAAATAAAATAGTTGTTATTTTATATCACTAAGTTGTGGTGCAGTTTTATAGGACACAGTAGCAACTGTGACAGAAATTTGGTACCAAAAATGAGATACAAACTCAACTCAAATATTGAAGAGGTGAGTAGTTTGGGCTTGTGCTAGCCAATCAACAGGCAAGGAAAAAGTGAACTCTGCTGGCTAGGTTGATTGATCATGCCTTTCTAGGGAAAATTAGGATGCTTTACATAATGGAAGTAAAAAGGAAAATGTATAGAATGGAGAAGATCCCCTGACGGGTCTCTTCTATTATTCTGTTGTAAGATAACAAAAATGCTACAACAACCCAACATAGGCAGCCCTTCTGATGTCCCAGACCTTTATGAAATAAAGACTTGGGTCACCCTAGCTCACACAGAACCAGGATTAGCTGAAGTGCTTATTGGAGGCAAAGATAACAGAATGGGTAACAGAAATAGAAAATTATGAATATCTGTTTAACCACATGATCAATTACAAAAACCAGGATCTGCAATAATATTTCTTTATATTTTTTTGCTATATATGTATAACATGAACTAATTCTCTTCTATCACATCTCCCTATCTAATATAAAATGTGTTAAGTGACTAATGTTATTCTAGTTCTTTTTTGAGATTGTTTTACCTGGTTATCCTTTATTTTTAAGATTTTTTTATTTATTCATTTTAGAGAGGAGACAGAGAAAGAAAGAGAAGGGAGAAAGAAGGGGGAGGAGCAGGAAGCATCAACTCCCATAGGTACCTTGACCAGGCAAGCCCGGAATTTTAAACTGGCAACCTCAGCATTCCAGGTCAACACTTTATCCACTGGGCCACTACAGGTCAATCTACCTAGTTATCCTACTTACAACTTAAATATAGCATGTTCAAAGCCAAATTCAACACCTTCCTTCTTATAAACCTTCTTAGCTGTCTTTTTAAAAACTGCTAATAGTATCACTCTATTTACTGGTATTTCAGACCTCAACAGATCATTTTGATTATGCAAATTATTATGTGCATCCTTTGAATTTGGGATAGGATATGGAAAATTCTCACATGTGCATTCTTTCCTCAGGACCTCCCTACCCCCACACTCCATCCTTTAATCTCATCTCAAATTCGTTTCTTTCATAACTCTTGACTAGACATTCCTTGATAAACTCCCATGTCTGCAAGAACAATTCCACTTAAATACAGTAATTTATTATTCTGAATTTCATAACACACTTTTCCTCTTATGTGGGATTTTTCTTTGGCCCTGGGTTTTATTGTTTTATATATTTAACCCCTGTCTTTCTACTTCCATCTCACAACATTAAGGGTCTAGAGACCATATTTCATCTTCTGTTTAAGAAACACTAAATAATTATTTATTGAATGAATGGATGAGTGATTAATAAATAAATATAAGAAAAGAGAGAGGAAAAAAATAAAAGTTTAAAAATAGAATAAGTAAGGATCCCAAGATAGCAGTGAAATAGGTGGATGTTCCAATTGCCACCTCTTAGGACCAAATTGTATTACAACTTAATTTAAAAAGAATCATCTTGAAAAACCAACTTTGGACTTAACAAAGAGGAGTCTATAACCAAGGACCACAGAAGAAGCCACACTGAGACTGAGAGGAAGGGTGGAGACCTGGAAAGGGCTGCCCTGCTCCCAGGAGTGCGTGGGCATGGAGGGACCCGAGGGACTCTTACTGCGGGGATGGTGCACAAGGACCCTAGACCCAGGCCAGGTGCCCCAGCCTAGAACTTCAGAGCCTAGAAGAGGTACCAAAACAGCATTTGGCAGTAAAAAAGAGCCAAGGTTTCTATCTGCGAGAAAGAGAGCTCTCGGAGATGCAAGCTCTGTCTTAAAGGGCCAGCACAAAAAATGTCATTCATAACCACTTACCCGGGCTCTGGTGGAGGGAGAGCTGAGAGGAATTGAATTGCATGAGGAGAGGGTGAAGTTGGTGACCCAGGGAGAGACACTGAGGGGGACGGCCACCAGAACCCCTGTGCTGAATCATTCTCCAATACTGCAGTCGCCATCTTTCTTGGGTGGAGCATCAGCCTAGGGGAAAGCAACTGCCCCATCCTTGGGAGTCTCTCCTGCCCCACCCTGTGGAGACTAGGTCATTCTGAGAAGTAATCCAGGAAGCAGGGGACCTGTATGTTTTCTCGCATTGAGGCATGAACTTTCCCCCACATGCCTCGAATCTATGACTGATACTTCCACCTCATGAGAAACTCAATTGAAAATGTCTGGACTGTTGGCAAACCACCTCTCTGGGTCTCAGAGGCCACACCTACTAGACTCCTTGGGGCCGCACCCTCCTGAGGTCTGTGAAAAAGTCTGGACAGACTGACACCTGGGGTGAAGCCACACCCACCATTCTTTCTAATCCCTGAATTATCACAGACTCTAGACTCCACCAGAGGTTTTTTTCAGTAGCCAAGCCCAACAAGCAGCTAGCAGACAGAGGCTGTAGGAGGTATCTCAGGGAACCTGGCCCTTTTACAGACCTTCCCCCAGGTCCAGTGGAGGTAAAAGCCAGCCTAGGTGTTTCCTAGGCTTGGGATTTCCATGTGTACCTGGGCCCAACAGAGGCAGCCACAAACTCTGGATTTCTTGTAGCTTCAAGAAGGTTGCTGAGGGCCAGTCACAGGCAGTGTCCTCCACTGTTCTGCACCAGGTTCTCTCCAGGGAGGCCCAGGGCCATCACATTCAGTGGCCAGCTGTGATGATTTAGGACCTAGGAACCCTTGCTAGAGTGGTATCCTAAGGAAGGGCTCCTCTCACCTGGCCCAGCTGAGGCGAGTTCCACTCTCTGTGATCAGCACTGGCACAATGGCTCATGTGCATTGGATAGAGTGGAGCTTCAGTCAGCCAGCCTGGGTGCTGGATATTCTGTCCTGCTGGCCTAGATTCAACAGGTGGAAGGGATAGAGGCTTGTAGCATGGACATTTAAAGTGTAGGTCCCTGTAAGCCTACTATTGGGTCTAGTTGAGGGACTTAGCCACTCTCTGGGGGGGCACAGTCAGCCCCAGGAGAGGACTCTCTCAGTCTTCCTCCCTGAGACCAGGGTCACATCAGCTGTAAGAACTTCTGTAGAGGAGATGATTGGCCCCATTCAATCTGAACCTGCTGCTCATTTTGCTGGGGAGAAATAAAATTTGAGTACCCAGTAGTGTCTGAGAGATTAGGCTCTGGAGTAGGGGACACCTTCCCCATACTGAGTTCCTGACCATGAGACCCCTGAAGTAGGGGTTCCCACTAATGTTGTTCCCAAACTCATCTACCCTAAACCACCAAGCTTGCAACCTGTAGAGGGGTTGGTTGAGTGAGGCCAGTCTGAGCCCACACTACAGTCTTTCTACAGAAGAATCTATGTAAAGACCAGGCAGCTGCAAGGTAAGGTGGAGCAGCTGAAAAGTGGAGGCAAATCTTATGAAGCTTGGGACTTTTATGGAGCTGTTGTCATCTCTAAGCAGAAGGAAGCTGATTCTTATACACAAGTTGGTCACTCCCACACTACCCAGGTGTAAGAAACACAGACACAAACAGCAATCAGAGCAGTAGCTCCAGACAGGTAGCCCACAGCAGGTTACAAACAACAACTGAAACCAACCCAGAAGATCTAGAACCAATACAACCAGTAGTGTGTGACAGACAACACCAACCCTAGATGCAGCTAACTACATAAGCAGCACACTCAAAGGAGAAGTCCAGCAGGCACCAGACAATGTGGAGAATAAATATGCCCAACAGAACAGACACTGCACAGTGTCTAATACACATGATCAAGGTTGACCCTTAGAGTTAGGCAGCCTGGCAGGATAACTACACTTGTGAAAGGACCAACCACATTCAATACTCAAAGAGAACAGGAAGGAAAAACTACCCTCAAGAAGCATTCCTAGAGCAAGGAAATCAGGTGGCCTGGAGGTCAGTACCACTGAGCCAATCTTTCTCATAAAGACACCACAACAAATTTCAAAGTCAAACAGTGCTACCTAATACACAGACAAATGGGAAGACACAGAAATATGACCCAAATGAATTAACAAGAGAAATCTCCAGAAAAAGAACTAAATGTAATGTAAGTAACCAAACTATCAGATGCAGAGTTTAAAATAATGAATTTTAGAATGCTCAAGAATCTTAGAACAACAATGTATGGTCAAAATGAGCACCTAAATACATAGATAGCAAACATCAAAAAGAACATAGAAATAATAAAAAAGAACCAGTCAGAAATTGCAAATACAGTATCAAAAATGAAGACTGCACTAGAAGGAATAAACAGCAGGCTGGATTAAGCAGAAAATTAAATCAGTGATTTAGAGGACAAGATAAACAAAAGCACAGAAGCAGAACAGCAAAAAGAAAATAGGTCAAAAAGACTGAGGAAACTCTAAGAGAACTCTGTGACAATATGAAGAGAAACAACATTCATATCATAGGGGTTCCTGAAGGAGAAGAGAATAAACAAGGGATAGAGAACTTGTTTGAAGAAATCATAGTTGAAAATTTCCCTAAATTGATGAAGAAAAAAGTCACACAAGTTCAAGAAGCACAGAGTCCCATTAAAGAAGACCCAAGTAGTCCTACACCAAGACACATTATATCATAATTAAAATGCCAAAGTTAAGAGACAAAGAAAGAATACTAAAAGCTGCAAGAGAAAAGCAGTTAATTACCTACAGAGGAGCCCCCATAAGGATGACATTGGACTTCTCAACAGAAACATTTCAGGCCAGAAGGGATTGGCAAGAAATATTCAAAGTGATGCAAAACAAGAACCTACAACCAGGACTACTTTATCCTGCAAGGCTATCATTTAAAATGGAAAGAGAAATAAAAAGCTTCCCAGACAAAAAGGACTCAAAGAATTCATTACAATGAAGCCAGCACTGTAAGAAATGTTAAGGGACCTGCTATAAAGAGAGCAAAGGAAAAAGTAAATCAAGAGAAAGAGATTGTAGATTTAAAGAATAAAATGGCAATAAAGAAGTACATATTAATAATAACCTTAAATGTAAATGGATTAAATGTTTCAATAAAAAAACATAAGGTAGGTGCATGGATAAGAAAACAGGACTTGTACATATGCTGTCTACAAGAGACCCACCTCAGAACAAAATATACACATAGACTGAAAGTGAAGGGATGGAAAAAAGTATTTCATGCAAATGGAAATTAAAAGAATGTTGGAGTAGCAATACTTATATATGACAAAATAGCCTTTAAAACAAAGGCTACAATAAGGGATAAAGAAGGTCACTACATAATGATAAAGGGAGCCATCAACAGGAGGATATAACCATTGTAAATATTTATGTGCCTAATATAGGAGCATCTTAATATATAAAGCAGATTTTGATGAACATGAAGGCCAAAATCAACAGCAATATTATAATAGTAGAGTATAATAATTAATACCCCACTAGCATCAATGGATAGATCCTCCGGTCAGAAAGTTAACAAACAGTGGCCTTACACGACATGCTAGATCAACTGGATTTAACTGATATCTTCAGAACCTTTCACCCGGAAACAGAAGAATATACATTCTTTTCAAGTGCTCATGGTGCATTCTTTAAGATAGACCACATGTTAGGACACAAAACAAGTCTCAGTAAATTTAAGAAGATTGAAATTATATCAAACATCTTCTCTGATTATAATGACATGAAAATAAAAATCAACTACAATAGAAAAACTGAAAAACACTTGGAGGCTAAATAGCATGTTGTTAAATAATGAATGGGTGTTGGAAAGATAAGTTTGTAAAGTGTGATTTTTATGTTCACTTTGTTAAAAATGTCCCTGCCCACATGAATGGTGCTGCCAGGTGATACTGCTAATTACCTTCCTGCTTGGGAAAGGGCTTTTTTATGCTAATATGTGCTGGAGGAGGGATTGGTGCACCAAAAAGTTTTAAGGAAAAGGAAGAAAGAAAGGAGAAGAAGGAAGCCATGTTTTTGCAGTTTGTGCAGAGAGTAGAAGAGAGAAGGTGTGCAGTTGGGGAACAGAGGTGAGGGCTCTTGCGAGCTCCACTGAGATTGGTGGGGTGCCTGTGATTTATCACATAAACAAAATGAAGGATAAAAATTACATGATTATATCAATAGATGCAGAAAAGGCATTTGATAAAATCCAGCACCCATTTATGATCAAAACTCTCAGCAAAGTGGAAATACAGGAAACATACCTCAACATAATAAAGATCATCTATGACAAACTGACAGGCAACATCATACTGAGTGGGCAAAAATTTAACTCAATCTTCTTAAGATCAGGAACAAGGCAGGAGTGCCCCTTTTTGCCATTCTTATTCAACATAGTCCTGGAAATCCTAGCCACAGCAATCAGATAAGAAAAAGAAATAAAAGGCATCCAATTGTAAAGGAAGAAGTAAAACAATCATTACTTGATGATGACATGATACTGTACATAGAAAACCCTAAAGTCTCAGTCAACAAAACTACTAAGCCTGATAAATGAATTTGGCAAGGTGGCAGGATATAAAATTAATATTTAGAAATCAGCGGCATATTTATACACCAACAATAAACTGTAAGAAAGAGAAATTAAGGAAACAATCCCCTTCACTATTGCAACAACAAAAAATAATAAAATACCTCAGAGTAAATTTAATCAAGGAGGTAAAAGACTTGTACTTGAAAAATTATAAGACATTGAGAAAAGAAATTAAGGAAGATACAAAGAGGTGGAAACATATACCGTGTTCATGGATAGGAAGAATAAGCATGATTAAAATGTCTATACTACCCAAAATGATCTATAGATTCAATGCAATTCCTATTAAAATGCCAATGGCATACCTCAAAGATATAGAACAAATATTCCAAAAATTTATATGCAACCAAAAAAGAACCCAAATATCCTCAGCAATCTTGAAAATTAAGAATAAAGTAGGAGGTATCACACTTCCTGATATCGAGTAATACTAAAAGGCTGATTTGATAGTAATCAAATCAGCTTGGTACTGGCATAAGAACAAGCATACAGCTCAATGGAACAGAACAGAGAACCCAGAAATAAACCCACACCTTTATGGTCAATTGATATTGACAAAGGAGGTAAGAGTATACAATGGGAAAAGACAGTCTCTTTAAGAAACGGTGTTGGGAAAATTGAACAGGTACATGCAAAAAAAAAAAAAAAAGTGAAACTAGACCACCAACTTACACCATTTACAAAAATAAACTCAAAATGGATAAAAGACTGAAATGTAGGTCATGAAACCATAAACATCTTGGAAGAAAACATAAGCAGTAATCTCTCTGATATCTCTTGTAACAATATTTTTGCCAATAGATCCCCCCTGGCAAGTGAAATAAAGGACAATATAAACTAATGGGAGTATATTGAACTAAAACACTTTTGTACAGCAAAACACACCACTAACAAAATAAAAAGACAACCCACACAGTGAGAGAACATATTGACCAACACATCTGATAAGGGACTAACAATCAAAATTAGTGAAAAACATCTAAAACTCAATGTGGGTGGAGCGCAGAGTGCATTCCTAGCAGCTGTGGCTGATGCAATGCTGTGAGAATACTCCAGCTCCCAGAATCTTCCTGGGCACACCCAGGAAGGAAGCTCCTCCGCTATAAGGAAGTGACAGCACCAACCATGTAGCTCCCTGATCTTTTCAGCCATTGGCTATGAAGGACACGCTGTAACACCCTATTGGCTGAACCTGTGTATATAAGCTAGCTTACTTCCTGAATAAAGTGGATCTGCGTCACTGAACCTGGTCCCCGGAGTCGGGTCTTTGCATCTCTGTTGTCCTCACCCCCGGCAGGACTTGTCCACAACTGGCGCCAATGTCAGGCGGGGACCTAACTGGCATCCAAGGGACGGGTGAGTGACCCTCTGCAATGGGAAACCTTCTCCCCCACTCTCGAGCCCTGCAGGCTCGAGCCCTGCACACCCTATTGCAGAGTAGGTGAGTTAAAGTTTGTGAAAAGGATCCCTGTACTTCCTGGGAGATCCTCTCTGGTTTCAATCCTTGGCTCCCGGACGCACCTCTTTGGGACCTTGATACTTGGGCCCAAGCTTTCCAGAGCGTCCGTTCAGCCGAAGTACATGAGGGACAAACCTTCCTCTCGGCCTCACTCCTGCCTTATTTGCAATACACACCGGCTTGACCTGTGCTCCTTCTGGGGACCCTCCGCTGGTCCCTGGAGTCCTGCAGGCTACTCCTCTTTCAGAGGAGCCCCTACCTCCCTATTCGCCCCCCTCCACTGAAGAGGAAAGAGTTTAGCCTCCAAGTTTGACAAAATCGCGGCTGAGCACGCAGAAGCAAAACCAACTGAATTGCTAGCTGCGCCATCTGCTCTGCCACCGGGAAAAGCAGAAGTCGCTATATCCACATTCCCTTTCGGGGCTCATTGCCCCACCCCAGCCTCTCAGATGCCATTTTCTCCAACACATGTTCCTGCTGCAGCCCCATGGGCCAGCCTATACACCCCCATGAGTCTTTTTTCTTTCTGTCTGTCTTGGATCTCTCGCTCTCTCTCTCTCCCCTGCCCCTCTCTCTGAAATGACGCTGGAAGGACCCAGCCATGGCACAGTGGCAGGGATCACACCCTCTTCTAACATAAGGGAGAGGTTGTGCTTGTATTTTTCAGCCAATTTGGATCCCAGGAACCCCCCAACTTGCTTGACAGGGTTTCTTGGGCACCCACTAAGTGGTTCAGTCTTCACTTGATCAAAGCCACAGCCCTGGCCTCCTCCACATCGACTATGCCTGAGGGGAGGAGGTCCTCAGTGCTCCAGAAGAAGACCTTGCTGCTGGGGTGCATGCGCCATCACCTAGGGGGATGCGGAGGCTTTGGTGGGGCGGGCACAGAGAATTGACCCTGACAGGCCCCCAGGCCCTGGTGCTCTGTTCTTGCTGTGTGTTCTATAGTAACCACTGACTCTCAGACACAGGCGGCGGCACCCCAGGGCTCGAGCCCAGCATTTCATGAGCTGGTGTTTTCAGTTCATCTTTAGAAGATGAGAAGAATTGGGCCAGAGTTGTGATTCACAGACTCCAGAAGGTAAATGGCGGCAGCTGCGGCAGGAGGATGAACCGAAGCCAGGCTTGCATCACCGAGTGGTCGCTGGAACGTCAGGGAGTGCGTGCTAAGCCGCTGGTGAGTTCACTGACATTTTGGGACACAGGGGTGAATGCCATCATGCTCTCCAGAGCAGAGATGGAAATGCTGACTGCTATTGCCACATGCTCCTCTTTGGGACAGTGTAAGACCTGCCAGGATGGCAGAAATGAGGGGGGTGACTGACACCCCATGTGCATGGACTGATTTCCTGGACTATGACCAGAGTAGGCACTGGCTCCTTTGTTGGATGGACTTATGGATTTTGGACAATGTAAAATAGCCTGATGGGGGTGGGAGTGGCTTTGCTAGAGGCCCTTCCCCTGCCCCGGGAAGCTTTACCCATGGCTAGAAAGAAAGCCAAGGACATTTTGTGCTTTTGGCAAAGTGCTCAGAGACTGGTAAAGTGTACCTTTGTAACTGTTGAAATTGTATGATTTGTCATGTTGCTGTAATTTATGTAATGTGCCTTGCAACCATATGCAGTACACAGCCCACGGCAAGCCATCCACTTCATGTTTGGATGCTGGGACCTTTGTGGGAAAGGGGCATGCATGCACCTATGTCTATTTTTTTACAATCAAAATGGAACTGTGTTTAACGGCACCTAGAAGGTCTCTGTAACACAATAGGAGGGAAATGATATCCCGACTGCTAGGAGGAATCCCTCTTTAAGACCCCCATTCTATTTCCTAACTAGTCAAACATTAGAGAAGCTTGCCTCATTGTTTAATCCAGCTAATCTATTAGCATATAGTATAATAGGTATTATAGTTGTTTTAGTTCTACTAGGGTTCTGTTGCATAATGCGTAGTATTCAGAAGCTACAACAACAGCAAGCTGTCAGTCATCAAGTCCAATTGGCCTTAATTAAAAGAGAAGGGGGAGATATGGGTGGAGCACAGAGCGCATTCCTAGCAACTGCGGCTGATGCAATGCTGTGAGAATACTCCAGCTCCCAGAAGCCTCCTGGGCACACCCATGTTTTTGCATCATAAGGAAGTGACTTAGCATCAACCACACAGCTCCCTGATCTTTTCAGACACTGGCTATGAAGGACATGCTGTAACATCCTATTGGCTGAAACCTGTGTATATAAGCTAGCTTACTTCCTGAATAAAGTGGATCTGCATCACTGAACCTGGTCCCCAGAGTCAAGTCTTTGCATCTTCGTCATCCTCACCCCCTGCAGGACTTGTCCACAACTCAACACCAGGAAGGTTAACAATCCAACTAAAAAATGGGCAAAAGAACTGAACAGACACTTCTCCAAAAAGGACACACAGATGGCCAATAGGCAGATGAAAAAATGTTCAGTCACTAATCATTAGAGAAATGCAAATTAAAACCACAATGAGATATCACCTCACACCTGTCAGTATGGCACTCATTAACAAATCAACACATAATAAGTGCTGGTGAGGGTGTGAAAAAAAGGGAACCCTCCTGCACTGCTGGTGGGAATGCAGACTTGTGCAGCCACTGTGTAGATCTGCATGCGGTGTTCTCAAAACATTAAAGATGGAACTGCCTTGTGCTCGCTTAGGCAGCACATACACTAAAGATGGAACTGCCTTTTGACCCAGCAATTCCACTTTTAGGAATATATCCTAAGAATCCCAAAACAGTAATTCAAAAGGAGATGTTGCATAATGTATAGTATTCAGAAGCTACGACAACAGCAAGCTGTCATTCATCAAGTCCAATTGGCCTTAATTAAAAGGAGATATGGGTAGAGTGTAGAGTGCTTTCCTAGCAGCTGCCATGATTATTGCATCATTGTTTGTAATAGCCAAAGTCTGCAAAGAGCCCAAGTGTCCATCAGTGGATGAATGGATTAAAATGCAGTGGTACATATATACAATGGAATACTATGCGGCTGTGACAAAGAAAGAAATCTTACCTTTTGCAATGGCATGGATGGACCTGGAGACTACTATGCTAAGTGAAATAAGCCAGGCAGATAACAAAAAATATCATATGATCTCACTTATATGTGGAATCTAATGAACAAAGTGAACTGAGAAATGGAATAGAGGCAGAGGTGGAGTCACAGGGAGCAGAGGGACAGCTGTCTGAGCGAAAGGGGATGAGCGGACAGGATGTGAGAAGATGAGGGGATTTGTGAAATTATATACTGTATACATAACACAGAGATACAGATAATAGGATAACAAATCCCAGAGGGAAGTGGGGGGGGGTGAGTTAGGGGTAGGAGGACAAGGGAGCTATAATAGGACACATGGTTAGGGGGTGAAGACCTTAAATTGAGTGGGACACTTGAACCTATGTTAACACAATAAATTAAAATTAATAAGAAATATTCACCTTCAAAAAAAAAGTAAAGAACACTGTAGAGTGAGGTGGATAAATGTGTCATGTCATGTGATAAATGAGGAGTGGCGTTGTGGAAAGATAACAGCTGTTTTATCTCTTGTTCTCTATCTACAGTGAAAATAATGCCTATTTCTATTATCCCAAAGGAAATTAAAAGCAAAAAAATCTTTTCACCTTTTACCTGAAGAAAAAAACTGATTAGAAGTTTTAAAAATAGAATGTTGTAAATAACATTTATTAATGTATAAGTATATTTAAAAGGTGGGCAAAAGTGGGTTTACAGTTGTGTGTGCACTGAACAGTTTATTCTTGTACTATTCATTCATTTTTGTACTATTTTCCATATGAACAACTGTAAACCTACTCTTGCCCACCTTGTATATATATATAAGGGTCAGATTAGAATTTGTATAAGAGAATGAAAATATCTATATGATCAATGTGTAAGTGTTCAGAATATATAAATTATGAATTTCCTTCATATAAACTTTGCACAAACATATTTTCACCTTCAAATAATTAAAGAATGCCCATAGCCTGTCTTAAACTTTATCACTTCTGATTTAAACAGGATTAAATACATTTTTGGACTACTTTTTACAGGATCAATAAAAATAGGCATGAGAATTCTAATTGTTTTTAATGAAGTTATTTTTCCTACCTCTCTGCCCATGTGACCCACATTCAGTATGTTCCAAGGCCACCCCCTGATTCTCACTCAAGTCTCTGTAACATTTGCCTATCCTATGTGAGAGTGACTATGTGTTAGTCAAATAACTTTGTAAATATGATGTATATGTTTGCTCGCTTATAGTTTGCATTGGGTGTGTGGGACCGGCTATAAGCTGGCAAGGTCCTCATAGCCTGAGGCTTAGTTTTAAGACTCAGCCTTTTCCACCCTTTTAATACTAAGAGCCTTTCAACATCCTTCTAATACTAAGATCTTCTCAAAACTAAACTTTTCCTCATACCCTTGACTGTTGCATGATGTGGAGTGCTGCACTCTTATGAGAAATCCCATTTATGGCTCAGATAAGTGGCTTTGTATCAGAGAATTCCATATTTGTATACTGGCTTGAAGGCTTTAATTTCTGCACTATAAAATGAAGCATACCAGGGGAGCTCTAGCTTGCTCAGTTCCTGCCATTAGCATAGCAGAGGAGAGGCAGCAAAGATGGCGGAGTGCTGAAGGAGAAGCCAGTTTGTGCAGAGAAGGAGATGGAGAACAGAGGTGAATAAGGCTGGTGAGGTACAAACCTTTGATTCTAGGAAAACTTGGATGAGTCAGTGGCTTTGGGAGCCCTGAATGGAAAGGGAAGTGTATTTCTTGTCCGTTGGGTGCGAGCCACCAGTTCTTGGCTCCATTGTTTCATTACCGTCTGTCTGAATCAAATGCAATCCTGCATGGGCCAGGTGGCTCTGATGGTGGCTGCGGCTACTGGCTTTATGCTACATATAAATAATTGACCATTTTGCTACTTTTAATATCAGTTCACACCATTAAATCAGTGATCAGTGTTACACTGTATATTTGGTATTATCTTGCCAGGAATAGTGGTCAGTGAAGCTACATAGTTTTTTTCTTTTCTACCTTCAAGGACATTGGTCCAGCCCTGCCTCTGACCTTGAGAAGACAGGGTTACATAGACAAGTTAATAAGAAAAAGGCACAGGTACCCCAAATTCCCCAAGGACCTGCACAGTGCAGTAAGTCCTTGCTTAAGTCAGAATACATGCTCCAACCTGTCTGACATTGGTAGTGCCTTTGTAGAGGGGAAATAAGGACCAAGCCTCTGTCCTAGAGAGTTTCTACCTGGCATAAATTGGTAAAATTTCCTTGATAAGTGACACTTTTCAGGGGTTTGAATAAACCAAGTAGATGCTGGGTTCTGGGCTGAAAAGACCTGATTGTGCCATTGGAATACTCCAATGTTAGTCTTGGAGATACTTGGGAGACTACTTCTACTCCTAGGCAGTTTTCTTGCCACCATTACTTTCATCTTCTTTGGAATTTTAATCTACCTATTATTACCACTCTTGAATATTCTCTTCAGTACTGATTACATCCCTTGAGGCTACAAATATTTTCATCTTTTCATTCATCATCATTGAAAAAGACAAAAACAAAACAAAAAACAAAGACAGTATTTTTCTCTTAGTGCTATCATACTGATCTCAATCTCCCTTCAGTGTCCCTCGTCAGGGTAATCATTCATTTTCTCTGTTTCCTCCTTCTGCTCCTCCATCACACACTCTTAGACACTTTGCAATATGTTTTGTGTTCTCAACTTCCTACCAAAAATGCTCTTTTCATCAGTTAGCATAACCTTCCCCACAGTGAAATCTAGTGGCTGTGTGCTGAGATCTCAGCCTCATTCCAAATATGCATATGTAGGAGATAACATACACAAAAGGTTTGGGGCCAGGTTTTCCTTCATGAAAAAGAAGGTCTGGGCTTAGAATGCCACAAAGCATACTGTATTTATACATACTTGCGCTAGTTATTTTCATGCAATCCTCAGTTTCAGGAGGTAATACTTGACACATTCTTCAAGGTGTTACTCCTACGCACCAGGCTTATGGTGTAGACTGCTTGCTTTAGAAACTAAGCATTATTCTGAATGTTCAATGTCAGGACATATACACTGGTATGCACGATACATAGGTGTATAAAAATGTTTGGTTTATAGTTGTAAGTGTATGGAACACTGAGTTTATTCTTGTATTATTGTGTGTGTGTGTGTGTGTGTGTGTGTGTGTGTGACAGAGACAGAGAGAGACAAAGAGAAGGACAGATAGAGACAGACAGGAAGGGAGAGAGATGAGAAGCATCAATTCTTTGTTGTGGCTCCTTAGTTGTTCATTGATTTCTTTCTCATATGTGCCTTGCCTTGAACAGGGGGCTACAGCAGACTAAGTGACCCCTTGCTCAAGCCAGTGACCTTGGGCTCAAGCTGGTGAGCCTTGCTCAAACCAGGTGAGCCCGCGCTCAAGCTAGCGACCTTGGGGTTTCCAACCTGGGTCCTCTGTGTCCCAGTTCAATGCTTTATCCACTGCACTGCCATCTGGTCAGGCTATTCTTGTATTATATAATCAAAATCTGTTTTTCTGTATATGAACAACTGTAAACCTACTTTTGCCACCCCTGTATGCTATTTCTCTGGGGAATTATGTTGAGCTCATCAGAATTTTATATTTTTGGTGGCTTTCCTATAGCCGTCCCATAAACTCTTGTTTATCTCTACCTATTGTGCTTTTCTGTAATTTGTTTAACCATGGAAAGCATAAATATTTTCTGCTTGGAATCTCCAATTTCTTTTCTTTAAATCCCCCTTACTTCTGATTATCCAAATTTCTATAATATCTTAGTAATGTTTACCTCTTATTTTATACTCACGCCCTTGGGCATTTTGTAATTCAGTCATCACATTTATATAGAATCTTACAAAGGTCTTCTCTCTTGAACTTCAGCTCAGATTTCCAACTGTTTACTTGACATATTCACATACATGTGTATCATCAATGCAAACTATGTACACATATCTATCCTAAGAAGACAGTCAAAACACCTGTTCTCACATAAATAAGAATAAAACAAATTGATAATGTATTCCCTACAATTTTATATTCAACATGCAACATTCAATGATTGGATGAAATCCCAAGTGACTTTCTCACAGATAAGTAGATAGTGTATCATATGTTACATATGGCTGAGTTGTTATCTTGAAATATTTAGTAGTTCAAAATTACTTGATGTCTTTATTTTTTTTTAAATAATTTTATTTTTTTAATGGGGTGACATCAATAAATCAGGATACATATATTCAAAGATAACAAGTCCAGGGTATCTTGTCGTTCAATTATGATGCATACCCGTCACCCAAAGTCAGATTGTCCTCTGTCACCTTCTATCTTGTTTTCTTTGTGCCCCTCCCCCTCCCCCTTTCCCTCCCCCATTCCCCCCTCCCCCCCGTAACCACCACACTCTTATCAATGTCTCTTAGTTTCACTTTTATGTCCCACCTACGTATGGAATAATGCAGTTCCTGGTTTTTTCTGATTTACTTATTTCACTTCGTATCATGTTATCAAGATCCCACCATTTTGCTGTAAATGTTCCGATGTCATCATTTCTTATGGCTGAGTAGTATTCCATAGTGTATATGTGCCACATCTTCTTTATCCAGTCATCTATTGACGGGCTTTTTGGTTGTTTCCATGTCCTGGCCACTGTGAACAATGCTGCAATAAACATGGGGCTGCATGTGTCTTTACGTATCAATGTTTCTGAGTTTTGGGGGTATATACCCAGTAGAGGGATTCCTGGGTCATAAGGTAGTTCTATTTTCAGTTTTTTGAGGAACCACCATACTTTCTTCCATAATGGTTGTACTACTTTACATTCCCACCAACAGTGGATGAGGGTTCCTTTTTCTCCACAGCCTCTCCAACATTTGCTATTACCTGTCTTGCTAATAATAGCTAATCGAACAGGTGTGAGGTGGTATCTCATTGCAGTTTTGATTTGCATTTCTCTAACAGCTAAAGAAGATGAGCATCTTTTCATATATCTGTTGGCCATTTGTATTTCTTCCTGGGAGAAGTGTCTGTTCATATCCTCTTCCCATTTTTTTATGGGATTGTTTGTTTGTTTGTTGTTGAGTTTTATGAGTTCTTTGTATATTTTGGATATTAGGCCCTTATCTGAGCTGTTGTTTGAAAATATCATTTCCCATTTAGTTGGCTTTCTGTTTATTTTGTTATCAGTTTCTCTTGCTGAGCAAAAACTTCTTAGTCTGATGTAGTCCCATTCATTAATTTTTGCCTTCACTTCTCTTGCCATTGGAGTCAAATTTATAAAATGCTCTTTAAAACCCAGGTCCATGAGTTGAGTACCTATGTCTTCTTCTATGTACTTAATTGTTTCAGGTCTTATGTTTAGATCTTTGATCCATTTTGAGTTAATTTTTGTACAGGGGGAGAGACTGTAGTCCAGTTTCATTCTTTTGCATGTGGCTTTCCAGTTTTCCCAGCACCATTTATTGAAGAGGCTTTCTTTTCTCCATTGTGTGTTGTTGGCCCCTTTATCAAAAATTATTTGACTATATATATGTGGTTTTATTTCTGGACTTTCTATTCTATTCCATTGGTCTGAGTGTCTATTTTTCTGCCAATACCATGCTGTTTTGATTGTCGTGGCCCTATAATAGAGTTTGAAGTCAGGTATTGTAATGCCCCCAGCTTCATTCATTTTCTTTAGGATTGCTTTGGCTATTCGGGGTTTTTTATAGTTCCATATAAATCTGATGATTTTTTGCTCCATTTCTTTAAAAAACGTCGTTGGAAGTTTGATGGGAATAGCATTGAATTTGTATATTGCTTTGGGTAATATAGCCATCTTGATTATATTTATTCTTCCTAGCCAAGAACAAGGTATATTCTTCCATCTCATTATATCTTTTTCAATTTCCCTTAACAATGGTTTCTAGTTTTCATTATATAAGTCCTTTACATTCTTTGTTATGTTTATTCCTAAGTATTTTATTTTTTTTGTTGCAATCGTGAAGGGGATTATTCTTTTGAGTTCCTTCTCAGTTGTTTCATTGTTGGCATATAGAAAGGCTATTGACTTCTGAATGTTAATTTTGTATCCTGCGACCTTACTGTATTGGCTTATTGTTTCTAGCAGTCTTTCTGTGGATTCTTTGGGGTTTTCGATGTATAGGATCATATCATCTGCAAAAAGTGATACCTTTACTTCTTCTTTTCCGATATGGATGCCTTTTATTTCTTTGTCTTGTCTGATTGCTGTGGCGAGAACCTCTAGTACCACATTAAATAAGAGTGGAGAGAGTGGACAACCCTGTCTTGTTCCTGATTTAAGGGGGAAAGCCTTCAGTTTAGTGCCATTTAACATGATGTTAGCTGATGGTTTATCATATATGGCCTTTATCATGTTGAGATATTTTCCTTCTATACCCATTTTGTTGAGAGTCTTAAACATAAAATTGTGTTGTATTTTATCGAAAGCCTTTTCTGCATCTATTGATAAGATCATGTGGTTTTTGTTCTTTGTTTTGTTGATATGGTATATTACGTTAACCGTTTTACGTATGTTGAACCATCCTTGAGATTCTGGGATGAATCCCATGATGTATTATTTTTTTAATATGTTGTTGTATTCGATTTGCTAGTATTTTGTTTAGTATTTTAGCATCTGTATTCATTAGAGATATTGGTCTGTAGTTTTCTTTTTTTGTGCCATCCTTGCCTGGTTTTGGTATGAGGGTTATGTTGGCCTCATAAAATGTGTTTGGAAGTATTGCTTCTTCTTCAATTTTTTGGAAGACTTTGAGTAGAATAGGAACCAAGTCTTCTTTGAATGTTTGATAAAATTTGCTGGTATAGCCGTCAGGGCCTGGACTTTTATTTTTGGGGAGGTTTTTAATGGTTTTTTCTATTTCTTCTCTACTAATAGGTCTGTTTAGGCTTTCTGCTTCTTCTTGACTCAGTCTAGGAAGGTTGTATTTTTCTAGGAATTTATCCATTTCTTCTAGGTTGTTGAATTTAGTGGAATAAAGTTTTTCATAGTATTCTACAATAATTCTTTGTATATCTACGGTGTCCGTGGTGATTTCTCCTCTTTCATTTTGTATTTTGTTTATATGAGTTCTTTCTCTTTTTTCCTTGGTAAGTCTTGCCAAGGGTTTGTCAATTTTATTGATCTTTTCAAAGAACCAGCTCCTTGTTCTATTAATTTTTTCTATAGTTTTTCTGTTCTCTAATTCATTTATTTCTGCTCTGATTTTTATTATCTCCTTTCTTCGGCTGCTTTTGGGTTGTCTTTGTTCTTTTTCTAGTTCCTTAAGGTGGGAAGTTAAGTGGTTCACTTGGGCTCTCTCTTGTTTGTTCATATATGCCTGAAGTGATATGAACTTCCCTCTTATCACTGCTTTTGCTGCATCCCATAGATTCTGATATGTCGTATTGTCATTTTCATTAGTCTGTATATATCTTTTGATCTCTGCACTTATTTCTTCTTTGACCCATTCATTTTTTAAAAGTATGTTGTTTAGTTTCCACATTTTTGTGGGATTTTTTTCCTCTTTTTTGCAGTTGAATTCTAGTTTCAAGGCTTTATGATCAGAAAATATGCTTGGTACAACTTCAATTTTTCTGAATTTGCTGATGTTGTTTTTGTGGCCCAACATATGGTCAATTCTTGAGAATGATCCATGTACACTGGAGAAAAATGTATACTCAGTCACTTTGGGATGAAATGTCCTGTAGATGTCTATCATATCCAGGTGCTCTAGTGTTTTGTTTAAGGCCACTATGTCTTTGTTGATTCTCTGTTTGGATGACCGATCTAGAGCCGTCAGCGGTGTATTGAGGTCTCCAAGTATGATTGTATTTTTGTCAGTTTTTGTTTTAAGGTCAATAAGTAGCTGTCTTATATATTTTGGTGCTCCTTGGTTTGGTGCATATATATTAAGAATTGTTATGTCTTCTTGATTCAGTGTCCCCTTAGACCTTATGAAATGGCCATTTTTATCTCTGAGTACTTTTTCTGTCTTGTAGTCAGTCAGCATTATCCGATATGAGTATTGCTACACCTGCTTTTTTTTGGATGTTATTTGCTTGGAGTATTGTTTTCCAGCCTTTCACTTTGAATTTGTTTTTATCCTTGTTACTTAGATGAGTTTCCTATAGGCAGCATATAGTTGGATTTTCTTTTTTAATCCATTCTGCTACTCTGTGCCTTTTTATTGGTGAGTTTAATCTGTTTACATTTAGTGTAATTATTGATACTTGTGAGTTCCCTATTGCCATTTTATATCTTGCTTTCTGTTAGTTTTGTGTCTTGTTTGATCCTTCTCTTTCGTTTTTCTATCTTTTGTTTTTATTTGGTTGTATTCCATACATCTTTCCTCTGTTGCTATCTTTTTTATCTCATGTGCTTCTGTGGTGGTTTTTTCAATGGTGCTTACCTTTGAGTAATGAAAAGGGTCCCTACCCTGTTCATTGTAGCAAACTATTTTGTGAGTACTTTTGCACTCTATCATCCTTTGCTACTGTTAATCTCCATCTTCTCCCCCTTTTTCTTTTTGTTGTTGTCACAGTTTAAATTTGGTTTTATTGTGTTCTTCTTGGAGCTTTTACATGTGGCTCTGTTTTTTTTTTGTTCTTTGTATCTGATTGGAGAACCCCCTTTAGTAATTCCTGGAGTGGGGGTTTTCTGATGATAAATTCCCTCATCTTTTCTGTATCTGTGAATGTTTTTATTTCTCCTTCGTATTTGAAGGATAGCTTTGATGGGTATAGTATTCGTGGCTGAAAGTTTCTCTCTTTCAGGACTTTAAATATTGGGGTCCACTCTCTTCTAGCTTGTAGAGTTTCTGCTGAGAAATCTGATGATAATCTAATGGGCCTTCCTTTATATGTTGTATTCTTCTTTTCCCTGGCTGCCTTGAGAATTTTTTCTTTGCTGTTGGTTTGTGTCAATTTCATTATGATATGCCTTGGAGTAGGTTTGTTGGGGTTAAGAAAACTCGGTGTTCTGTTTGCTTCTTGAATTTGAGGCTTTAGTTCTTTCCACAGGCTTGGGAAGTTCTCATCTATTATTTGTTTGAGTATGTTCTCCATTCCATTTTCTCTCTCTTCTCCCTCTGATATACCTATTATTCTTATGTTATTCTTTTTGATGGAGTCAGATAATTCTTGTAGGGCTATCTCATTTTTTTTTAATTTTTGAGTCTCTTTCTTCTTCTCTCTGTTGTGCCTCAAGTTGCTTGTCTTCTATTTCACTAATCCTCTCTTCTATCTGACCTGTTCTATTAGCTAAGCTTGTTACTTCGTTTTTCAGCTCGTTAATTGAGTTTTTCATCTCTGTTTGATTTGTTTTTATAGTTTCAATTTCTTTGGACATATATTCTTTGTGTTCATTGAGTTGTTTTCTGAGCTCCCTAAATTGCCTTTCTGTGTTTTCTTGTATATCTCTGAGTATTTTTAGGATTTCTATCTTGAATTCTCTGTCATTTAGCTCCAAGGTTTCCAATATATTAAATTTTTTCTCCATAGATTTTTCCTCATCTAGCTGTGTTACCTCTCTTTCTTTTGTATCCATGATATTTGATTTTCTCTTCCTTAATGGCATTTGAGGGTGGTTTTGTTGATAGTATTAATGAGATTTAATAAAGAATAAAAAGTTAAAAAAATAAAAAATCAAAAAGAGTTGTTTTTTTTAAAAAAAATTAATAATGAAATAAAGAAAAATAAAATAATAATTTTTAAAAAAAGGAAATTATTCCCCCCTCTCCTCTCCCCTTTTTCTTGAGAAAATCTTGTGGTGAACTGTGAATTATAACAAATAATGCCTGTGATGGAGGTCCTGAATTGGGGAAAAGTAATAAAGGGGCAAAAAAAAAAAAGAAAAAAAAAAAAAGGAAAAGGGGGGCAGTATGGACCTACAAAAAGCAAATAAGGAAAAAATTTGGGTCAAGAATAAAATGATTTGCTTTTAGGTGTTGGTTGTCTAAGAGTTATGATGAGAGGAATAAGAGGAGAACAGAAAAATGGGGGGACAAATTAAAAAAATACTATTGTATTTAGTGGAACAAGAACTAGATAAAATGGAGAGCCAGGTATGGGAGCACTGCTAGTGAGTTAAAAAGGTGAAGTAAAAACCCCCAAAATGCCACAAACATAAGTTTGAGTCCCAGATAAGATAATTTGTTTGTTATTGATGTTTGAATGAGAGGAGATGTAAAGGAGAAAGGAAGAAACTAATATAGAGGGAGAAAAGAAAGAGAGAGAGAGAAAAAAAAGAGGGAACCAGTAAAAGAAGAAAAAAGAAAGGAGAGAGAGAGAGTTAAGGGTTTTGGAGTGCAACCCTCATAGAGAGAAAGGAAGAGGAGAAAAAAGATAATGGGAGATGTAACACTTATGGGTAGTGTAGTTCAAGGAGAGGAGAGAGTAAGACCGGCAGAGAGTTAATCGGCCAAATTGGAGGAGGAAAAAAGTCTCAAGAATGAAGATAAGAGAAACAAACGAACAAATATAATAAAATGGGATAGGTTATAAAGTCTGCAGATTATTCTTGATTTTGAGAGGTTATCTTCTTGTTTTTTCTTTTCTCTCCCTCTTCCTGGTCGGTGACTCTGTACCCCAGGTTCTGCCCCTTTGGCACGCTCAGGTAGAGGTTTGCAGTTGATAAGTCTCTATGGCAATGTCATGTATTGTGCTTTAGTCTCGTTGGGAGTCAAGGCCCATTAGCATTCATAGGCTCCGACAGTGAGAGAGTCCGTGTTCCTGGAGCCTTTCTCCTAGTCTTTCCTTCCTCAATTAGTAGCCTGAGAATCCAGCTATGGGGTTGCTGCTGCCTCTGCCTGGATAGTAAGAGGCTCAAAGAGCTGGCAACTCCCCACTCTATTTCCACTCAGCACAGGGCTCTGGGTAAGGCTCAGTCAGTCAGAGCTGCTAGCATAATCAGGCGGGCTTTCCGCCCACTCAAAGACCTCTGGCTCTGCCACTCTGTCCGGTAACACAGGCGGGCACCCACTTCCGGGGTGCTTGGAGGAAACTCTCATTCACTATCTGCGCGCGCAGACCAGGATATCCGGCCAGTAGTCTCCCGCTCTGAGTGAAACCCCCATTTGCATGGAATTCGCTCTCGCTCCGTCCCCGTGCGCGGCTTTTGCAAGTCGCTGGGGCGGCCCGAGATTCCGCTTTTGCCCACACAAAGGCCCCTGACTCTGCCCCTCTGTGCGACAACACGGGCTCGCACTGCCGAGGCACTCGGAGGAATCGCTCACCACCTATCTGCGCGCGCACACCAGGATATGAGGCCGGCCGCACTTCCCTGAGTGAAACCCTCACCAGCACGGAAAATCTCCACCGTTGGAATTAGTTCTTGCTCCCTCCCGTGCGCGGCTTTCCCAGGGCACTGGGGCTGCCCAGAGATTCTGCTTTCGGCCCACAGAAAGGCCTCTGACCCTGCCTCTCTGTGGGGCAACACGGACACCCACTTCTGGGGCTTAGGAAGAGATCTCTCGCCCACTAACTGCGCGCATGCCGACCAGGAGAATGGGTAAAATGGCTGCCCTGCTTGTCTTTCTTTGTTTGGGTTTGGCGCGAGTGTTAGCTTGTATTGCCCGGCTTGCCACAGGATCAGATTTTCCTCGGCTAGGATCTCCGTGCCACAGCCTGGTTCGGCCCTTTGTGCCGCAGCCTGGATGTATTCACCCCCTTTGCCCGCCTCAGTTTCTATATTCACAGTTACCAGAGAAAGCTGCCCTGTTTAGGTTAGTGAGGAAGGCGGAGCATTTCTTACTCCCTATTTCCTTCAGGATTTGGTTATATATTTAGCCAATTTTTCACTCGACCATACCTTCAGGTGTATTGTGAAGCATCTGGAGGCTCCAAGTATAGGTTTTTCTGTTTCTGGTTGAAGATCTTGTTGAGTTTTGGGGGAGATTTATCGGTATCGCTTCCTACTCCGCCATTACTCTGACGTCATCTCTACTTGATGTCTTTAATAGTGTAAAATGTAATTGGAAATAGTTAAGTCCCACTCTTGGTTCTTAAAAAAACACACTACAAAAAATATTGACATAGCTGAATTGCATGGCATAAGTGTTCTAAGTAGCAGACTCCTGTCTAATTTAATTAGAAATTAAGTGACCAAAAGGGAGAACATGGCTTTCTCTGTGCTGAATCAATTAGAACACATCTAGATTATTATATTTAGTTATGATTTCTACATTTAGAGAGCTTTCACTAATGGGAAGATGAATGTTATGAACAGCAGGTAAATGATTAGGAAAAACAAAAAGAGGGAATACTTAACTTGAACAAGAATCACAAAAACTCCATTAATTGATTTCAGATACCTAAAGGTTTATTTATTTATTTATTGTATTTTTCTTAAGTGAGAAGCAAGGAGGCAGAGAGACAGACTTCTGCATGTACCCAACTGGGATCCACCCAACAAGCCCATTAGGGGGTGATGCTCTGCTCATCTGGGATGTTGCTCTGTTGCAATCGGAGCCATTTTAACACCTGAGGTGAGGCCATGGTGCCATCCTCAGCACCCGGGCCAACTTGCTCCAGTGGAGCCTTGGCTGTAGGAGGGGAAGAGAAAGACAGAGAAAAGGAAGAGTAGGAAGGGTGGAGAAACAGATGGGCGCTTCTCCTTTGTGCCTTGACCTGGAATTGAACCCGAGACATCCACACGCTGAGCTGATGCTCTACCACTGAGCCAACCGGCCAGGGCCATAAAAGGTTTTAATGTAAGTTAGGATGATGTGCAGCATATTAAATAATGCTCAATTTCTGATATCAAGAAAACCAGGAATGAAATCTTGACCAACATTCCATTCTTGTGTGAAACTGGAACAATAGTTTAACTCTCCAACCATTAGTTTCTACAACTTTATTAAGTAATTGGAAGGATTAAAATAAAAACATAGGTGAAGTGTTAGGCACTGTGTCTGATACATAATTAAGTAGTTAATAATTTATAAATTGATTTTTAATTAGTAGACATTAGAAAAGCAAATTTTAGCTTTAAAAGTTATTATTAAAATGTACAGTTTACATGTATACCATCGGAAAGTTTAAGTTTAAAAAGATTTATCTTGATAAAATTCTTTATCTCATCAATATTTTAGTGTTTTTAAAGGGATTGATGAATTAATTATACTATGCAATGTTTAGTGTCTGTTATAATTCTGATCTGCAGTATTAGGATTCTCCAATGTTAGTTTTCCTAGAAACATTTTATTGGAAGGAAGGAGTTGATAAGCATATCAGTAAGAGCAGTGAAAGAAATGCCCTTGGCCATTTGATTCCTCTCAAACTGTACCACTTCTCCAAGGAAGCTTTCTCTGCCTCTGGGCGCAATCTGCTATGTAGGCTTTGAACTAAATGGTAAAAATATATTTTTGCTAGTTTCCATCATTTCTCATCTTTTGAGAGTAATTACTTTTTCTAGAATCTGTATATCCTCAATGGTAAATGTTTTGATATGTCCTGGAAGTTTCTGTATTTTCATTTTAAACCAGTGACAGTAGAAAGAAGCAAATAAATGGACAAAAGTATGAACAAGAAATAATTACCCCTCACATCCAGCTACCACCATCCTTCAGAAACTGAAAGTCAGCACTTAATAAAATCAGCTCGTAGGTGTTTTTGGTGAAATCAGCAGCTCTACTAAAGTCTTATATTAATATTTTTCTTTTCATGATGAAAATGCATATATATATATATTATAGTCAGTGCTATAGTCAAAGCATTTATTTTAAAAGTTTTACATCATTTTACAGATAGCCTTGGAGAAATTGAAATTTGACATAGAAAATACATAAGAAAAAGTGAAATGAAATTTCTGATGACAGTTATGAGTGTGAATTGATATATGTTTTCTTCATGTTGTATTCACATTGCTCATTGTTCCTAGGCTATTTGCAAACAGTTGTCTAGATTATTGTGTCTGTATTATGCCTCTTCTATCATTATGCATGACTTTTATTGTTTCATAGGGGAACATGGAGTATTTTATTTCAACCAAATTCTACAAAAGTAGTAATTAACTTAATTTTTTTTCTGCTTGAGAATCACATCACATTACATATGAAAACACTTAACGAGTATCAGGAAGCCCCATTAAGCATTCAGCCATGCAGAATGGTAACAAGTGGTGTGAAGCATCATTAGAACACACATTTATTTTGGTCTTAATAATTCAAATTATTTGTTCTTGATTGATTTCATTGTTGATGGTGTCAGAAGAAGAAATAGTCAATCCTTCAGAATTTATTTAATTTCTCTCGCACCTTAAAAAAATTTATTTATGTAGTTTGGCATTCTCTCATGTCAGAACACTTCACCTGCATAACAATTAATACTAATTTACTAAACTTTTGATCCTGATGAAGCTTCAATAATTTTCTAGTTCAATAACTTGGGAATTAATGAAAAATGCCAACTCCATCCAAAGCATATTAGCATATATATGATGATTTAGCATATATATATAGAGGAATCTCTCTGTCAGCTTCCAAATATAAGTACTTTTAGATACGGTATTTTCTGAAAGCACAGATTGCCTTAAAAGTTACCAAAAAAGGAGAGTAGAAAAAAGTGACAGTTTTGGTATATTCTTTAGGCATATACTTTCACATTCCAGCTTATGAAAATTTATAGTTACTTTTCAAGATTTCATATTTATAAGGAAACACCAGAGACACGGAAATATTACCCCCAAATGTTGCAAATATGCCCAAGTAACTATCCAGTTGTTTTGTTGCTTTAATCTTAGTAATATCCTCAAATTCTGTTCATGCTATTAATTTAACTTAGAGTAGAGGTCATCAAATTATGACCTATCATTTGTTTTTATTTATTTATTTATTTATACACACACACACACATTATTTTTTTGATTTAAATGAGAGGAGGGGTGACAGAGAGACAGGCTCCTGCATATGACCTGACCCAGAACCACCCAGCGACCCCTGTCTGGGGTCAATGCTCTGCCCATCTAAGGATGATGCTCGCAATTGAGCTATTTTTAGTGCCTGAGGTGGAGGATCCATGGAGCCATCCTTAGTGTTTGGAGCCAACAGCTCAAATCAATCAAGCCATGCCTGCAATAGGGGAAGAGAGAGAGTCACAAAGAGAGTAAGGGGAGGGGAGAAGAAGCAGATGGTCACTTCTCCTAGATGCACTGACTGAAGATCAAACCCTGGACATCCAGACACCAGTTGACACTCTACTACTGAGCCAACTTGCCATGGCCCTACCATATTTTTTTTAATATAAATATAATATTTTAAAATATCACTAACAATTTTTTTGTGTGACAGAGAGAGACAGAGAGAGGGACAGACAGACAGAAAGAGAGATGGAAAGCATCAAGTCTTTGTTGCGGCACCTTAGTTATTCATTAATTGTTTTTTCATATATGCTTTGACTGAGGGGCAAAGCGAGTGACCACTTGCTCAAGCCAGTGACCTTAGGCTCAAGCCAGCAACCATGGGGTCATGTCTATGAACCCACGCTCAAGCCAGCGACCCTGTGCTCAAGCTGGTGAGCCTGCACTCAAGCCAGATGAGCACTGGTGATCTCAGGGTTTCGAACCTGGGTCCTCTGTTTCCCAGTCCTACATTCTATCCACTGTACCACCACCTGGTTAGGCCCTTCCATCTGTTTTGTAAATAACTTTTTTTTTTAAGCATGGAGGTCCAGACAGGGATAGACATACAGGAAGGGAGATGAGAAGTATCAACTCATAGTTGTAGCACCTTAGTTGTTCATTGATTGCTTTCACATACTGTGCCTTGACTAGGGGCTACAGTTGAGCCAGTGACCCCTTGCTCAAGCCAGCAACCTTGGGTTCAAGACAGAATTTGGGGTCATGTCTACGATCCCATGCTTAAGCAGCCAATCTGTGTTCAAGCTGGCAACCTCGGGGTTTGTGAACCTAGGTCCTCAGTGTCCGAAGCCAATGCTCTATCCACTGCACCACCACCCAGTCAGGCTGTAAATAAAGTTTGGAACATAGCTACATTCAGTCATTTATATATTGTCTATAGCTGCTACTATACTATGGTAGCAGAATTGAGTTGTTGCAAGAGACTGTTACAGCCCACAAAGCTTAAAATATTACCTATCTGGCTCTTTCCAGACAAAACTTTGTTTGACCTTATTTTAGAAACTTCTGATTGGAGAAAAATTTTCTAGAACATGAATATCTTGAGGGCCCACCATGCTCTTTCACTTTATAAGATGGCAGATTCCCAATTTCACTAAATATTTTTACTCTCCTCTTAATTTTTAAAATGAGGTTTCTTAGTGAAATTATTATTAAAATATAGTGCACATACCAGAAGGGCTATAAATCTGAATATGAAAGAAAATAAGTTTTGGCAAAAATAAGGAAAAGCAAGAAATCTCATACACTGATGTGAAAATGAGCATGAGCACCCATTAATAGTAGATTGACTAACTAATGTGGAATAATATACAGCAATGGATATTTGATCTAACAATGGAAATTTTCCATTGATCAGCAATAAAAAATAGATCTAACTCCTTACAACAGTATGGATAAATATTTAACAAAAGAAAAAATATACAAAAGAGTACATTGTATATTATTCATTTTATATGGATTATATACACAGGATAATCCAATCCATTTTGTATGGGGGGGAGGATAACAGTTATCTGTGCGGCTGGAAGTGAGTGGAAAGAGCACAGAGGGAGTTTCTGAGGTCCTAGTACTGTTCTGTTTATCTGGCAGCTGGTTATACTGTATTTTGTTTCTGAAAAACTTATTAAGATGTATACTTATGATATAAGCATTGTAGTTTTGTACATTGTAATGTAAAAAAGTAGTGCATCCCTGAAAATATCATAGATCAGTGCCATCTTCAAAGACTTCAAAGACTTCAAGCTACACACATACATACACGCCACACACACACACACACACACACACACACAAATTCATTTAGTGAGTACAGAATACAAATGAGTTTTTGGAGAATGACAGTATACAATGGGGTCTTGATTTAAGTTGTTGCTACTATTTCAGATACAGGTTTTTTTTTTTAATTGGACTAAACCAACTCAGGCTCTGGCCATGGTATGCAGCTATGGGTCTGCCAAAAACTATTTTCTCTATGTTGTTTAGAAATGATCAATTTGCTTTCATCTGGCAGGACAGCAGCACACCTTCGTTGTCTTTTTTCTTTCTTTTTTTTAAAATTTTTTTTATTTTTCTGAAGATAGAAACGAGGAGGCAGTCAGACAGACTCCCGCATGTGCCTGACCGGGATCCACCCGGCATACCCACCAGGGGGCGATGCTCTGTTGCAACCAGAGCCATTCTAGCGCCTGAGGCAGAGGCCACAGAGCTATCCCCAGTGCCCGGGCCAACTTTGCTCCAATAGATCCTTGGCTGCGGGAGGGGAAGAGAGAGAGAGGAAGGAGAAGGGGAGGGGTGGAGAAGCAGATGGGTGCTTCTCCCGTGTGCCCTGGCCGGGAATCAAACCTGGGACTCCTGCATGCCAGGCCGACACTCTACCACTGAGCCAACCGGCCAGGGCCTTGTTGTCTTACCTGTAGATCTTTGTCTTAATCTACTACCCAGAAACCTTGATCAACTTGCCTTTTGACATATATTGGGGCATATGTATGGTTTAAGATATTGATCTTATTTTACTGTTTGAAAATGATAAACAGGTTTCCAAAGTGTTTTTAAAAGATGTAAATGCCAGAGGGTAGAGAAGATTAAGTCTCATGAAAACTTTCTGCTGCTACCTCAGGAAGTTTCTAGAGATCCAATGGCAAGGCTCATGTTAATTATCTTCAAATTAAAGACAGCCTTGCACATTATACTCCCAGTACTGAAAATTTGGTGAGCTTTTATTTATTTATTTATTTTTTAATCAGTTGTATATAGGACATTTGAGTGTGCTCTATAATCAATTTTATATGTAATTGAGCTCATATAGCATTCCAAAATAAGAAAAACTCTGTAAGCAGCTCTGCACTGGAATTTTCTTACCCAGCAGATTCAACAATACTTGAAAGTTTTGTGATTGTCAGCAATGCTGTCAATAATCTCTTGCAAGTCTCAACAGTAGAATGACAACACAGATGCTTTAGATTTTTTAAAGAGTTATTTCTTCTTCAGGTAACTATGCTATTTTTGCTATTTTTGTGAAACAGATTATGTTTACTCTTGGGTCCTAGGAAGTCCAAGAAACCCATTATTAGTAGGTATTAGCCATCTGAGTATGCTATAAAATTAGGCATATATAGTAACCTAATGCATCTTAAATTTAGCTGTGCAGCTTCTAAAGGTACAAAGAAATTGCATGTGTGGGTGACTATAAGATCCCATGCATCTTTGTCTGTTGCTTTGTGTGTTCTCAAACTGTATGTATGACATCAGAAAAATTTCCTAAGACCCATTTGTTAACAGAAGTTTAAAAACTTGTTATGTACAATAATATTAATGAATCTCACAGATATAATAAATGAAGAAAAGCCAGACACAAAAAGGTATGTACTATATTATTTCATTTACATGACTCTTAAGAACAAACAAAACTAACCTATGGTATTAGATGTCAAAACAGTGTTTACCTTTGGGAAAGTATTGATAGGACGGCTGGCACACAACGGAACCCTCTGGGGCATTAGACATAATTTTATTTTATTTTTTTCATAGTTTTCTTGATGTAGGTGAATTGAACATATATGGTAAAATTTAAACACTTAAAATTTGATTTGTTTAAGTAAAATAAACAAATATAATAATGAGAGATGAGAGAAAATTTTCACAAATATGCTCTCAGTTCTATGTAAGGGGATCATCTAAGATGCTATGATTGGACAATAAGTACTAAAACATGCTTTTTTAAAAATAATTAAAGATTGGAACAGTGGTTTAGTTGGTTCTAAGACACACATGGCACAGCAAAGAGTTGTATTAAGAGATACGATTTATCACAGCAAAATGATACAAAGAAACATCAACAAAGATAGAAACCACAGAATCAAGTCCAAAGGAAATGAGACACAAGCGTCCAACAGTCTTGGCCCAGTGGAGTCATACAGGATGCACTTAATTCCTCCAACAGTGAGTTATAACAACAGAGTGAAAAATTGTCTACCAGGAAAGCTCAGAAGAGACTTAGTGGCTAGAGTTTTATTGGGGGATGTCATTTATAAACCTCCTAAATACACAGCAAAATTCCAGATCCCCCCCCCCCAAAAGTGGGTATTCTACATAAACCAGATTGTTTGAACAAACAATTTAGCTCCAGTAAACCATTATTATCAGGGAATGGTGGGAACCTTCCTAAAAATTCAAGTTCCCAGGCACTAGCTGACCAAACTTGCAAGCAGGCTTTTCTAAGGAGAGTAGTCTCTGGCCTAAAAAATTACTGCTTTCTACACAGCAACCAAATATGGGAAGATCCACTCCAGTTTTTTATTTAGTCTACTAAGTAAGAATCATGACCACCTGAACTGATGGATGAAGGGTAAGGACCCAAAACTTGTGGCATAAGATGAGAGATAAAATATCAATTATGGCCCCCTGATCAGTTTCTTTCACAAAGGAAGAAATTAGTAATTGTGGATGTTCTCTTCCCTCCATTATAATAAAGTTATTGTTGATTTAATGTATAGATAACTTTAAATTGTATCTTTATAAATGTGGATTATAACTAAATTGGAAGAGATAATTATCACACAGAAAATTGGACTTGAGGTCTCCTTTTGGAAAGAAAACACATTTTTATTTTACAAGAGTTAATTACATTATGTTAGACAAAAGCCCATGTTTAGCTATTTTTGTTTGCAAGGATAATATAGTTAGAATATGGATGCTGAGTAGCCAAAGTAGAGAAATGTGCTACTCTTTCCCTTGGTAACCTTGTCCCTTTATAGATCTTCCCCTGTTTCGATGGGCTAAAAATTTGGGACCTATATTTCTCAGACTCTCTTTTCTCCAAGGATCTGAATTGTGCCACACTTTTCCAAGGAGATGAACTTTCATGAGTACTGACAGGAAGACAGGAAACTGAAACCATTTTCTGAAAGTAACAACCAAGATTGGTGGGCTCTTGCATTTGTGAGGATTTGTTTACCTGGAGTAACTTGTTCTACACTGTATAAAATCTGTGATTTCAGAGGTAGTTTCCCATAATTCTAATTACTGTAGTAATAGCATTTTTTTTTTCTCAACACCACAGTGGTGGTGGAAAACCTGAAAGTTAGCAGTAGTCTTCTCTGTCTTTTGCTCCTCTAACACTTTCATTGGTAAACACCTAATGCCCTACGTTAAGTTCTTTCTGCTTACAAAGCCTAGCATGATTTCTGCTTTACCTGATTTTTCTGTGTTTTATTTGTTTATAAATTCTGCAATCTTGTGACTTCTCGAGATAAACACAATATTTTCACATTTACCACAGAAAGAGAAAAAAAGACAAGGTCATCCTGTAGGGCTTAGGAAAGATGTGACATCACTTTCATTCTCATTTCATTACCTATACCTAGTCACATGGTCCCAACTGCTGGGATTCTGGGAGGTATGACTTTCCATACACTGAAGAAGGGATGAAGAACTAGAAGTTTATGAGGTTGACATGTGAATATGGGGTGGTAAATTCCAGACAAGGACAAAATTAATTACTGATACCCTGAGGCAAGAAAATATTTGATATATTCAAGAACCAGTGAGGATGGCAGTATGGCCGGAGCTGAGTGACTGAGAGTGACAGCAGTTAACAGGATTAATCAATGGCTTCGATATGGTCTATGAGCAAAAAAAAATGAATCAAAAATGACCTCAATATTTTGGCATGAACAACAGCAAGAACAGAGTTTCTGTTAACTTAAATGGCATGCTTGTCATCAGAAACAATTTGGGAGGATATTAGGAGTTTGATTTTAGACATGTTGAGATGGAAATCCCAAATAGAAAGATTAATATGTGACTCTGATTTTCAGGACTAATATCTATTTTAAAGAGGTACACTTTGAAATCATCAAAATTAAGCAAAATTAAAAAAAAATAAATGCATGAAAACAAGTAGGATTACTTGGAGAGTGAGCCCAGACAAGGAAAAGTAAAAGAGCAGAGACTAAGCCCTAAGATACCTCAACCTTAAGAGGTTTGGGAGATGAAGAGGAACAAGCAAGAGACTGACGAAGCAGAGGCCAGTGAAATTGCAAAACAAATATAGTGTCCGGGAAGCCACTTAGGGGAGATGTTTCATGGAGAGAGTGAATAGATGAGTTAACAGTCTTATAGGGAACCTGAAGATGGCAGCAGAGTAGGCAGACACACAGACTCCCATCTCAAACCATTGAACAGGATTACAAACTAATTTATGAACAATCAGCATGAAAAACCAACTCTGGACTACAAGAACAGCTCTAAAAAAACCAAGGGGCAAAGAAGAAGCCACAATAAGTCAGGTAGGGAGCACCTGAGTCTCCCCTGCTTACAGGAACAGATGGGGGTGAGGCTGAGAGCCCAGAAGGACTCTAACTCCTAGGAAAAAAGCAGAAAATACTGCTCACAGCCACTTGCCTGTTGACCAGGGAATGAGGTGTGTTGAAAGGGCCGGCTTGTCTTCCAAAAAGAAAGGGGAGAGAGAGAGGCAGGTGGTGAGGAGCAGAGGAATGCAGGGGATGACCTGAGAAGCTGTCTCATCCAGTCTGGAGGCAGCCATAGCTAGGGGAGGGGCTGATCCTTCCACAAAACAAAAGACAAAGTGCTTCTGGGTCACAGATCTCCAGACATCTCTCCAGCTCCAATCAGTGCAACAAGACACAGCTGAAAATAAGAAGTGAGGAGGAGAGGCAGTAACTCAGGTCTTCATGGAGATCTGAGATACACCTCCCTCTTCTTTTCTTTCTTTTCTTTTTTTTTTTTTTGTATTTTTCTGAAGCTGGAAACGAGGAGAGACAGTCAGACAGACTCCCGCATGTGCATGACCAGGATCCACCCGGCATGCCCACCAGGGGCGACGCTCTGCCCACCAGGGGGCGATGCTCTGCCCCTCCAGGCCATCGCTGTGCCGTGACCAGAGCCACTCTAGTGCCTGGGGCATAGGCCAAGGAGCCATCCCCAGTGCCCGGGCCATCTTTGCTCCAATGGAGCCTTGGCTGCGGAAGAGGAAGAGAGAGAGAGAGAAAAAGGAGGGGGGTGGAGAAGCAAATGGGCGCTTCTCCTATGTGCCCTAGCTGGGAATCGAACCCAAGTCCCCCGCATGCCAGGCCGACGCTCTACCGCTGAGCCAACCGGCCAGGGCCCACCTCACCCTTCTGAAGCTAAGCAAACACTCTGCCCCCAAAGAGAGTAACTAGAAGAAGAGGCCTTCAGAGTCTCAGATTACAGCCACCACGTTCCTGGATATAGTTTCAAATAAGCCCTTTACTGAGATCAGTAAACAAGACTATCACCTGTTAAGAAAACAAACAAATCAAGACTTCAAAGCGGCCCAAATCCTAAAGTGGATTACAAATAATAGCTGATGCCAACCAAGAAGACCTAGAAATAACAAAATTGAAAACTGGAGGCAGACAACACCAAGTCTAGACTCAATCAGCTCTACAAACAAAACACCCAAACACACAGACATAATGAGAAGACAGAGAGGTGCAATCCAAATGAAACCACAAGGGAAACCTTCAGGAAATGAACTGAGTGATATAGAAATAACCAAACTTCCAGATGCAGAGTTCAAAATAATGATTGTAAGGATGCTTAGGGATCTTAGAACAACAATGGATGGTCATTACGAACACCTAAATAAAGAAATAGCAAGTATAAAAAAGGATATTGAAATATTAAAAGAGAATCGTCGGAGCTGACAAATACAATATCAGAAATGAAGACCACAATGGAAGGAATTAAAAACAGGATGGATGGAGCTGAGGATTGAATCAGTGAGTTGGAGGACAAGTGGAATGAAGGCATGAAAGCAGAGAAGAAAAAAAGAAAAGAGACTTAAAAGTCTGAGAACACTCTTAGAGATCTCTGTTACAATATGAAGAGACATAACAACCGCATCATAAGGTTCCTGAAGAAGAAGAGAAAGAACAAGGGATAGAAACTTTGTTCAATCATATCATAGCTGAAAACTTCCCTAAATTAATGCAGGAGAAACTCTCACAAGTTCAAAAAGCACAGAGAACTCCATTAAAGAGAAGTCCAAAGAAACCTACACCAAGACACATCAAAATTAAAATACCAAAGCTAAGTAATAAAGATAAAATTAAAAGCTGCTAGAGAAAAAAAAGGCTATCACCTACAAAGGAGCCCCCATAAGAATGACATCAGACTTCACAACGGAGAGGCCAGAAGGAAATGGCAAGAAATATTCAAAGTAATGCAGAACGAGAACCTACAACCAAGACTACTTTATGCAGGAAGACTATCATTTTAAATTGAAGGAGAAATTAAAAGCTTCCCAGACAAAAAAAGAAACCTCAAGGAAATTCATTACAACTAAACCAATACTGCAGGAAATGTTAAAGGGCCTGTTGTAAACAGATCAAAGTGGAAAAAGAATATAGCAAAACAGGAATACAGCTTTAAGAATAAAAAGGCAATAAACAACTACATATCAACAATAACCTTAAATGTAAATGGATTAAATGATCCAATCCAAAGACATAGGGTAGCTGTGTGGATAAGAAAACAGGACCCGTACATATACTGTCTACAAGAGACACACCTTAAAACAAAAGATGCACATAGACTGAAGGCAAAAGAATGAAAAAAAATGTTTCATGCAAATGGAAATGAAAAAAAAGCTGGGGTAACAATACTTATATCAGACAAAATGGACTTTAAAACAAAGGCTATAGTAAGAGATAAAGAAGGCCACTACATAATGATAAAGGGAGCAATCCAACAGGAAGATATAACTATTATAAATACCTACGCACCTAATATAGGAGCACCTAAATATATAAAGCAGACTTTGATGAATATAAAGGGTGATATCAACAGCAATACTATGATAGTAGGGGATTTCAATAACACACTAACATCACTAGATAGATCCTCAAAAAAAAATTAACAGAGAAACAGCAGACTTAAAGAAAACACTAGATCAACTCGATTTAATAGATATCTTCAGAACCTTTCACCCTAAGGCAGCAGAATATACTTTCTTTTCAAGTGCTCACTGTATATTCTCTAGGATAGACCACATGTTAGGGCACAAAAGTGGTCTCAACAAATTTTAGAAGATTGAAATCATATCAAGCAGTTTCTCTGATCACAGTGGCATGAAACTAGAAATCAACCACAACAGAAAAACTCAAAAATTCTCAAACACATGGAAACAAAATAGCAGGTTGTTAAATAACAAATAGATTAAGAATGAGATCAAAGAAGAAATAAAAAAATTCCTAGAAACAAATGATAATGAGCATACAACAACTTAAAATTTATGGGACACAGCAAAAGCAGTACTGAGAGGGAAGTTCTTAGCATTACAGGCACACTTTAAGAAGCTAGAAAGCCTGACCTGTGGTGGCGCAGTGGATAAAGCGTTGACCTAGAAATGCTGAGGTTGCCGGTTCGAAACCCTGGGCTTGCCTGGTCAAGGCACATATGGGAGTTGATGCTTCAACCTCCTTCTCCCCCCCTTCTCTCTCTGTCTCTCCTATATCTCCCTGTCTCTCCCTCTCCTCTCTAAAAAAAAATGAATAAATAAAAATTAAAAAAATATATATATATAAAAAAAGAAGCTAGAAAAAGCTCAAATAAACAACTTAACCCTGCATCTAAAAGAACTAAAAAAGAACAGCAAGTAAAGCCCAAATGTAGTAGAAGGAATGAAATAATAAAGATCAGAGCAGAAATAAATGACAGAGAGGCTAAAGAAACAATACAGAGGATCAAAGAAACTAGGAGCTGGTTCTCTGAAAGGTAAACAAGATCGATGAACATTTAACTAGACTCATCAAGAAAAAAAGAGAGAGGACTCAAATAAATAAAATTAGAAATGAGAGTGGAGAAATAACTGATACAACAGAAATACAAAATATTTTAAGAAAATACTATGAAGAACTGTATACCAAAAAACTACACAACGTAGATGAAATGAACAAGTTCCTTGAAACATACAATCTTCCAAAAATCAATCTGGAAGAATCAGAAAACCTAAACAGACCAATTACAACAAATGAGATCAAAACAGTTTTCGAAAACCTCCCAACAAAGAAAAGTCCTAGGCCTGATGCCTTCACAAGTGAATTCTACGAAATATTTAAAGAAGAACTAACTCCTATCCTTCTCAAGCTATTTCAAAAAATTCAAAAGGAAGGAAGACTTCCAAGCTCCTTTTATGAGGCGAGCATAATTCAGAATCCAAAACCAGGCAAAGACAACACAAAGAAAGAAAATTATAGGCAAATATCCCTGAGGAATATAGATGCTAAAATCCTCAACAAAATATTAGCAAACCAGATCCAACAATATATGGAAAAAATCATACACCATAATCAAGTGGGATTTATTCTGGGGAAGCAAGGCTGGTACAATATTTGCAAATCAATCGATGTGATTCATCACATAAACAAACAGAAGGAGAAAAAAACACATAATAATTTCAATAGATGCAGAAAAAGCATTTGATAAAATCCAGCACCCATTCATGATCAAAACTCTCAGCAAAGTGGGAATACAGGGAACATACCTCAACATGATAAAGGCCATCTATGACAAACCCACAGCTAACATCATACTCAATGGGCAAAAATTAAAAGCAATCCCCTTAAGATCAGGAACAAGGCAGGGGTGCCCCCTTTCACCACTCTTATTCAACATAGTCCTGGAAGTCCTAGCCACAGCGATCAGACAAGAAGAAGAAATAAAAGGCATTCAAGTTGGAAAAGAAGAAATAAATCTATCATTATTTGCAGATGATATAATATTGTATATAGAAAACCCTAAAGTCTCAGTCAAAAAACTACTGGACCTGATAAACGAATTCAGCAAAGTGACAGGATATAAAATTAATACTCAGAAATCAGAGGCATTTTTATACACCAGCAATGAGCAGTCAGAAAGAGAAGTTAAGGAAACAATCCCCTTCACTAGTACAACCAAAAAAATAAAGTACCTAGGAGTAAATTTAACCAAGGAGACAGAAGACTTGTATTCAGAAAATTATCAAACATTGATAAAAGAAATCAAGGAAGATACAAACAAGTGGAAGCATATACCGTGCTCATGGTTAGGAAGAATAAACATCATTAAAATGTCTATATTACCCAAAGCAATTTATAAATTCAATGCAATACCAATTAAATTACAAATGACATACTTTAAAGATATAGATCACAGATTCCAAAAATTTATATGGATCCAAAAAAGAACACAAATAGCCTCAGCAATATTAAAACAGAAGAATAAAGTGGGGGTTATCATACTTCCTGATATCAAGTTATACTACAAGGCCATTGTACTCAAAACAGCCTGGTACTGGCATAAGAACAGGCATATAGATCAATGGAACAGAACAGAGAACCCAGAAATAAACCCACAGCTCTATGGACAACTGATATTTGACAAAGGAGGTAAAGAAATACAATGGAGTAAAGATAGCCTCTTTAACAAATGGTGTTGGGAAAATTGGACAGCTACCTGAAAAAAAATGAACCTAGACCACCAACTTACACTATTCACAAAAATAAACTCAAAATAGATAAAAGACTTAAATGTAGGCCGTGAAACCATAAGCATCTTAGAAGAAAACATAGGCAGTAAGCTCTCTGATATCTCTTGCAGCAATATATTTGCTGATTTATGTCTACGGGGAAGTGAAATAAAAGACAGGATAAACAAATGGGACTATATCAAACTAAAAAGATTTTGCACAGCGAAAGACAATGAGAACAGAATAAAAAGACAAACTACACCAATGAAGAATATATTTGACAATACATCTGATAAGGGGTTAATAACCAAAATTAATAAAGAACTTGTAAATCTCATCACCAGGAAGACAAACAATCCAATCCAAATATGGGCAAAAGAAATAAATAGACACTTCTCCAAAGAGGACATACAGATAGCCAATAAGCATATGAAAAAATGCTCAACATCACTAATCATTAGAGAAATGCAAATTAAAACCACAATGAGATATCACCTCACACCAGCCAGAATGGCGCTCATCAACAAAACAACACAGAATAAGTGCTGGCGAGGATGTGGAGAAAAGGGAACCCTCCTGCACTGCTGGTGGGAATGCAGACTGGTGCAGCCTCTGTGGAAAACAGTATGGAGATTCCTCAAAAAATTAAAAATCAAACTGCCTTTTGACCCAGCTATCCCACTTTTAGGAATATACCCTAAGAATACCATAGAACTGTTCCAAAAGGAGAAATGCACCCTCATGTTTATGGCAGCATTGTTCACAATAACAAAGATCTGGAAATAGCCCAAGTGTTCGTCACAGGACAAGTGGTTTAAAAAGCAGTGGTGCATATATATATTATACTATGGAATACTACTCAGCCATAAGAAATGATGACATCAGATCATTTACAATAACATGGATGGACCTTGATAACATTATACGGAGTAAAATAAGTAAATCAGAAAAAAACTAAGAACTATATGAATCCATACATAGATGGGACATAAAAATGAGACTCAGAGATATGGACAAGAATGGGATGATAATGGGGGATGAGTTGGGAGGTGGGGAAGGGGAGAGGAAGGAGAGGGAGGGGTTAGGGTGAGGGGAGGGACACAAAAAAAACCAGATAGAAGGTGATGGAAGACAATTTGACTTTGGGTGAGGGGTATGCAACATAATCAAAGGTCAAAATAATCTGGAGGTGTTTTCTCGGAACATATGTACCCTGATTTATCAATGTCACTGCATTAAAATGAATAAAAATAAGATAAAAAAGAGTCTTATAAATTGTTAACTGCAACAGTGTGAATCATCCTGATAACAGCAGTTTCTATAAAATGGTGTGAATTAAACAGGATGATCTATTTTCCATACTCCTTTGATGCTTTGCAAATGCTTTGCCCTCTTCGTCTTTTTATCTTCATTAAAAAAATTATCTTAATTCTTTTAGGTTACTAACCCTACTCGTTTCTGTATTTCATTATTTCTTAATGGTATAAGTTTCATCTTTAATTTGCTTTATTTTTTTATTCTTATTTTATATTCTTTAGGTTCTTTTCCATTCCTAGAATTTATAAGCTTAATTTGTGTACATTTTGTTTCTGTTTCTATTTTTTTCTAGTACAGACTTTTCATCTTTCCTTTCTTTCTTTTCTTTCCTCAATTTTTCCTTTTCGATCCTTGTTGTCATTCTGCCCACCTTTCTTTCTTAATACTTTTGAAGAGTGGCTTTTCATTTTATTCAGCTTGTTTATAAATATCTCTAGTTAGAATTTCTATTTGCCTAAGTATTGGTGATGAGATAGTGTTTATAATCTGTTTTTTCTTTGACCTTGTCGTCTGGTCTTTATTCATGTTTATACTTGTCAATCTGAACTGATTGTAGAATCAAATTAATTGTGTCCTGCACTGCCTTTAGTGCCAACTACCAGAAGAAAAGTTTGTAGACACAAGTATACATTTTGTTTAGTTGGAGACTATGTCAAACAATGGAGAAGACATGGATTGCACTGCTATGACGTAGCAGTGTAGTGACTTTGCCCCAGTTTCGTCAGACTGAAATGAGGTATTAGATTTGAGTATCTCTAGAGACCATTCCAGATAGAAAATTCTATGTTTCTAATTACTTTAATGTATTCTTGAAATATTAACATAAAATACTCATTTTTTTCCAATTCCAAAAATGTTTCATTACATTTTTCAATATATTAGATCTTAGAAACACCAGGGCATTTCATTCTGGTTAAAAACTTAATATAAAGAGATGTTAATATAATAACAATTAGAGGAAATAACTCACTTTTACATATAAGGTGCTATATTATTCAAAAGCTTTTTCTCAGCACCAAAATATTAAAACACAAATATCACTCCACAGTTTGATTCAGAGAAGACAATTTTTTAGTTCAATTACAAAAATTTATGTTTAAATGTTAAACTATTTGTAGGCAAATTAACTGGGATTTTTAAATTATTTTTTTTACATTATATTTAACAAAAAAGTAGCCATTCACTTGCTGGAGCACCATATTAATTTTATTATAATTTTCAATGCACAGTGAGTGGCATGAGTGTAATTTTCTCATTGAAAACACAATGCACTTCTCTCTCAATATACAAATGCACCTCATTTTTCAGTGCAGAAGCAGAATGTCTCTCTTTTTAAAGCTTTGGAGCTTATTGCAATTATAATGAAATAGGCAAAGTGGCTTTTGTTTGAGTGTGCATGTGACTTTGGAGAACTGTTTTTGAAAGGAATATATTTCCTGCTTCTGAACAGCAGCTACCTCCTTTCTGTGATATGAATACCATCTGAACCAAAGGCTTATTCCCAATCAGATTGCAAATGTGGGCTGAAGTCTTACAGGTAGCTTAATAGAAGCCCAAATATTTTCACACCGGTTAACAACATGAGGAATTTATTGCAGTATGTGAACAGAGCATTTTTCCCTAGTATTTATATTTTTAATGTAATATACAGATCCCAGAGAACTGCCCCCAAATAAGTTCTTAGATGCACTCACATGTCCTATGATAAACACTAACAGTAAAGCTAGAATCATGGGGGGAAATTCAATAATCTCATTTATATTGATCGAGTTAATTTTGAAATAGTCATGTCAACACCTGAACATTGCATACCTCAGCATTCTTTAAAGCAGCCAAGTATATTAGACTGTACTAAAAATTTTACTGTGTGTAGCTTTAGTGGAAAATGTTGATTTGGTGCAGAAATTTGTTCTTGCCCCATATTAACTAACACAGACATTGACAAATAGTAGGATCTGGAAAAGAGCACTGAATTGGGAGTTAAAAGTTGGTTTTGAATTTGACTCCACCCTGACTTGTCTTAGAAGAATCACTTGACTCTTTTCAGTCTCCGTTTTCTTCCTGTAAGGTAAAGATTAACTTCTATCTACCCTAACTAAATCATAAGGTTGTTGATAAGACCCATGGCAGTACTTCCAAGAGATTTTATATAAAAATTTCTGTTCTTTGATGGAGGTACCACTATTTAACAAGATGACAAAGCAATTGCCACTGAAATCAAAGCCCCATAAAACTCAGTGATGTGCAAAAATATCCATTTCTTTCTCATTCATGAATCTACAGTTGGTGTCTGATCTAACTGGGTTCATTGAGGTTCACTTCAAACTAGGGTGCAGGTATGTTACATATTTTCTCATTCTTCTCAAACCAACAGCTAGTTAAAACCTACTATTCTCAAGGGCAAAGGCAAACATACAAGATGATAAGCCCAAACACACTTCAAGCCTTTGATCCTGGCATAATTGCTACCATTACATTGTCTAAGCAAATCATGTGGCTAGTCCAGCATTAACAGGGCCTTGGAAATATCCTCTGCTTCTTGTAGCAGAAACTGTAGAATAACATGGCAAAGTAAATGGATACAGAGGGGAGGAAAGAATTGAAAAGCATTTATAGACTACAATAACAGTCAGATTTTTTTTCTTAACACCTTTTTTCTTCAAATTTTTACATTAAAAATCTATTTAAAATGGAAGCTGTTAAAGTGTTTTTCCCTTCAATTAACTTTTATAAAATATACATGCTTCTTCTCAATGACTATATCATTTACTGCAATTATTTATTTAAATGTATCTCAAAAGTCTACTGTAGTAAATGTAGGACTACTGAAAGAATAATCTTAAAAATTAAAACCCACAACAAAACCTCCTGAAATTTAAACTGTGAGAATAATTTTCATCTAGAGATAAATTATTTAATTTAAATGTAAATGCCTTTATTTTAACATTTAATGACCAAGTGAGATGGACAAAGTGGGCCCAGTCGTCAGTCGTTTTCATTAAATCACGTGTGTGTGTACATAAAAAACCACGATTGGGAACAGATTCAGTTGATTTCATCATGGGTGCAGGTATGTTACATATTTTCTCATTCTGCAACATATATTTCATATCTTTCTAGGAGAATCCCTTTTTGCTCCCTTTCCCATTATTTTTACTGTCCTTATTTTTTATTTCCCTTTAAAAATGTAATCTGTGCTTCAATGTTTGTTCTGTCCTAATATAGCATAAAGGAAAATAGGATGTATAAATATTATAGAATCAAGTTCTTTGGCATCTACTCTTTACTTGGCATTGAATAAACCTACCTAGACTGTATACATGCTTAACTATTTTTGTTATTGTCGAGATACAATTGACATGTCATTGTGTAACTTTAAGATGTACTACGTTGTTGATTTGATGCAATTACATATTACATTAGCTAACATTTATATTATGCCAAATAATTATCATCTCTCTTTTGTGGTGATAGCATTTAAGATCTAGTTCTAGTCTCTTAGCAACTTTGAAGAATGTAATACGGTATTGTTGACTATGATTTCTGTTTTACCTTAGCTATCAGGAACTTATTCATCTTCTAACTGCCAGGTTTTACCCTTTGATTTACATATCTCCACCCTCCCAGCCCCTAGCTTTTCTTAACCATCCCTCTATTCTCTGTTTGTATGAATTAGGCTTTTTAAGATACCACTATAATTGTTATCATATAGTATTTTTCATTCTTCATCTAATCTCATTTATTATATATAATGCCTTCAAATTCCATCTGTGTTGTGGAAAATGGCAGGATTTTTCTTCTTTCTCATATGAATTAATATTCCATGTGTGTGTATAGATACTGCATCTTCTTTGTTCATTCATCTATTTATGGGCACTTAGACTGTTTCCACATCTTGGCTGTTGTATAATGCTGCAAAAACATGAGAGTGCAAATATCTTTTTGGCGTCTTGTTTTTATTTGGGTAGGGTAAGTACCCAGAAGTGGAGTTGCTGGATCATATTGTAGATCTATTTTTAACTTTTTGAGGAACATTCATATAGTTTTCCTAGTGGCTGAACCAGTTTACATTTCCACCAGCTGTGAAGTAGTGTTCCCTTTTCTCTGCATCCTCACCAATGCTTGTTCCTTCTTGTCTTCTTGATGATAGCCATTCTAATAGGTATGAGGAAATAACTCATCATAATTTTAGTTTGCATTTCTTTGATGATGAGTAATATTAAGCTCCTTTTCATGTACCCATTTTCCAATTGTATATCTTCTTTGAAAACAAAATGTCTGTTCAATTGCCCATTTTTAATTAAATTGTTAGAATATTTTTTGTTATTGTTAAATTGTATGAATTCCTCTATATTTTGGATGTTAACTCCTTATTTGATATATAGTTTGCAAATATTTTCTCTCATTCCATAGTTGCTGTTTTCTTATTGTTTCTTTTGCTGTGCAGAGGCTTTTTAGTTTGATGTGGCCCCACTTACTGATTTTTTTTGCTTTTATTGTTCATGCATTTGGTGTCATATTCAAAAAACACTCTCTAGACCTCCTGAATCTTAGTGCTCTTATCCCTAAATTGAGAAAATAAGCTCTAAATTGTAGAATTTAAGAACAAATGTCTTGACTTTCCAACATTCTCATTGATCAAAAGCAAAAGGCCATATGCTTTATCATCCTTTGCATTATTCCTCATAAGCTGAAGAAATCACATTAATCTTTAAGAATCTTCATAATATTATATATAGTTGCCATCAACATCCATATATGGGGAAATACTCACATTTTAATTCACACCTCCAGAATTCTGTTTCCCAGCTTTCGTTGAACATGGATGCAGGCATGTGACCTAAGTTCTACCCATCAGATGAAAGAACACAAGACCTCATTGCATTTGCCAGTGCATCAGAGCCTCCCTTGCCTCTTGACTATGGTGCTACTTTGCTTGAGACAGTTACTTTCAGAGGGAAACCAATTACCTTTAAGCTCCTCCTCCACCACCTCTCATTGCTGAGAGCCAAGCCTATTACTAGAGTCCTATGCCATCCTATTCTGTGTGACTAGTTACAAATTCAAACTTGTAAGAGAGGAGAACATATATGTGAGCAAAACTTGGTTTATATGTGTGAGTATGGAATTCGTGAGTGTTAGAACAGGAGAAACATATGTTTAGATCTAGCCAAGGTTTGTGATTTGAATATAGTGCCAGAGGAGTTCTGGATCGAATATTTGAGCTCAGGCAAATGAGGATTGCTATAATTTCTTTTTGGTTGAGTAGACTGAAAGCTGAATTACCATTGCCTACATTAAATAATGTTAAGATGCCAGAAATTTTTAAGTATTATGAAGAGGAATGAATACATAGATATAGGAAGAATGACAGCATTAGAGTGGATTCAGTATGTTGAAACATTTCCCTACACAACTCACACCCCCAGCACATTCCTGGCTTCCAAAGAAGGAGTTCTGGTTCACTTTTATTTCCACATTTTCAATTTGTATATTTTGCTTAAGGCCCTCTTTAGACAATTTTTTATTTTAAAATGAAAAAAAAGTAACTGTCATTAGAAGAGTGGTGTAAACTAGAGGACAGAGGACTTCCTACAACAATTAGTGTTTGTTTGTTTTCTGTAGAATAAAGAAAATGTCCGGATAATATCAGGATATGAATTTCATAATCTTCACAAGGACCTCAGAGTAGCTTCCCAGACAAATTACAGTGTGTGTGTGTGTGTGTGTGTGTGTCTGTAACTGGCTGTAAAATAAAACTACCATCTATCCCTAACTACTGTACAGCACAGTGACAGTTATTCATTTGATTAAATATCTGTCAAATTAGCTTTATTTTATGTACAAGCAACTCAAAATGTATCATGTCATATAGTCTTTAAATTTATCATCACACCTCATATAGCCTCTGGAAATTCCAAATACATTCAAAATGAAAGTGGGAAAGGAAAATAATATCTTGATATTATTATAAAAGTGTTTTGACCTTTGGAGTCCTTTAAATGACTCAGTGACCTGTAGGAGTTCCTGAACCAGATTTTGAGAACAACTGGTATAAATCATTTTATCTCTTCTGAACCCTAGTACAATTATCATGTGAACTATACACATTAACCTTAAAAAAAAAAGGGAGGAATGTAGATTTTGAATTGTCAGTTAGAGTATAGCTCCCAGAAGGCCAGTCTTTGTTTTATGCTTTTTCTCTACCATACAATATTAGGCATTCAACTACTCAACAACCCAGGTTTATTTATTCCATGTGTAGTTCTCTGATACAATTATCAATTTATCAAAAAAATGATTATCATAGATATTGGGAACTGGGAACTGTTTAAGTGATATTGTTATGATAAATAAACATACCGACCACATTAACAAGCTCATACATTTTATTTGTTATTGCCTTTGTGAGTTTGATTGTTTTTAAGAATCAAGTGGTGTCCGAAAGTACAAATTTTCCAAAGCAATGCCATCCTATGCTGAAGTCTTTTTTTTCCTCTTAATCTGTTCCCTTTTATAATAAAAATCTTGGAAATTAAATTTGATATTATTAAAAAAATAAACAAGAAACACTTGTACCAAGTAAAAAAAAACCTGCCTTTGAAACACTATAGTAAGGCCCCTTTTTTCTGAACTTTGCCATTGGAACTTTGTTGTACAATCACTCAGCTCTAAACTCAGTTCTCAAAACCATTTCCAGTCACTACCAAAGCCAAGTTTTTGAAGGACTCATTTATCAAAATTACTAAGCTCAGGATTCTAAAATGGATTCATAAAAATTGCTATTATAATTTGGCCTAAATCTGTAGCTTTACAACACGCGTAGCATGCATGGGGTTACATTAGTGGGAACATTAACGGAAAATCTGGCCTCAAGTTAGAAACTGATGTCATTGTGAGTAGCCTGAAATAGCTTACACTGTAGTCTTCTCTGGGAGATAATTATAATAAAAACTACCATATACTGTGCAGCTCAATATGATATGCTAGGAACTATGTCCAGTCCTTTATATCTCTCTACTATAATTCATGCCACCTTGTGAAGTAGCTAGCTATCCTATTACCCCTTTCATAGATGAGTAGATGGAAGTTAAGGTAAGTTGAGAATCTTAGCAATGTCATCTAGCTGAAGGGTGGCAGAATCCAGATTTCAGCCCTGATTTGTTTGACATTAACCTATGGGCTTTTGTTTTTTTTTAATAAATGTCCTAGGACAAAGAAGTTGAGTAATTATTTCAATCAAGAGAAATTCAGTTTGCAGTAGCAAATAAACCTAAATTTGGGATGGTGTAATGCAACCAAGGTTTGTAGCTCACTAGTCCTTCATGTCTCTGCTCCATATTTTCCTTACTCAGAAATGCAGGTTAGCAGGGGTCTATCCTTTTGATTACCATTGATTGCTGTGACTGGGAAAGGGGATATGGAGAATTGTGCACTGGCTGTTAAAGACTTCATTTTTATTAGTGTTTTGGGTTTCTTAGCATTTATACCCAGAAGTGGAATTACTGGGTCATAAGGCAGTTAGTTCCATTTCTAATTTTTTGAGGTAACTTCATAATGCTTTCCACAGTGGCTGCACCAATCTACATTCCAGCAATGTATATGAGGGTTCCCTTTTCTCCGCACCCTCCCAATGCCGTGGACCAGCACGGCTAATAACTGTTCAGGTCCTAAGTGAGAATGGTGCAGAATGAAGAAATAAACTCAGAGAGGAAAAGGATGGGATCAGGAGGTCTCTGCACAGCGGATAGCTTGCAAGAGCAAAGCAAAGCCCCCGGTTTGCTTTATTATATATTTCAGAGCCATATGCAAATAAGGAAGTCTCAGATACAAAGTCACACATTTGAGGCATAAACAGGAATTCTCTTAAGGCATAAATAGGAATTCATTTAAGAGGTAAACAGGAATCCCGCCATTATGCATAACTGAAACCAATCAACATCAGAACAAACAAAGAGTAAGAGGAAAGGCATGTAAATTGCCTCTAACAACTTAATCAAACAAGTGGGGATGGTACCAGTAGAAACACTCAGCTTCACCGCCAACATGGAGGTATGGGGAAAAGCTTAGCCTTTAGCAACTTAAGCAAGTGAGGTGGAGGTATGGACAGCAAGGACTCTATAAGCTTACTGCCAGTCCCTCATACCTCTGTCCCCCAAAAATCTAAACTGCAGCTTGCAGTCTCCAACATCCCAATATTTGTTATTTGTTGATTTGTTGATGATAGCCATTCTGACAGGTGTGAGGTAATATCTCATTGTGGCTATAATTTCATTTCTCTGATTATTAGTGACATTGAACATCTTTTAATTTGTCTATTGGCCATCTGTATGTCCTCTTTGGAGAAGTGTCTATTCAGGTCCTTTGCCCAGTTCTTAATGGGATTGTTAGGGTTTTGGGGTTGTTTTTTTTTTGGTGTTTCTTATAAACATTGAATATTGAGCTCTTATTGGATGTATCAGAAAATATGTTCTCCAATTCAGTAAGTTGACTTTTCATTTTGAAAAATAATATGTACCTCCTATGTACATTGAAGCATTGTTTACAATAGCAAAGATTTGGAAGCAGCCCAAGTGCCCATCAGTAGATGAGTAGATTAAAAAAATGTGGTACATTTATTTACACAATGGAATACTCCTCCGCCATAAAAAGAAGAAAGTCTCACCTTTAGTGACAGTGTGGATGGACCTTGAAAGTATTATGCTAAGTAAAATAAGCCCGTTTTTAGAGTAAAACAGGTATTATATTATTTCAAGTATATGTGGAATCTCATGAACAAAATAAACTAACAAATAAAATAGAAACAGACTCATACGTACAGAGAACAGACTGACAGCATCAGAGGGGAAGGGGTTGGGAGTTGGCTGAAAAAGGAAGAGGGGAGTAAGCAAAGAAAAATAACCTCACAGAGATAAACAATAGAGTGGTGATTACTAGAGGGAAAGTGAAGTGAACGGAGGTAGGAGACGGTCAAGGGGAGACAAATGGTGATGGAAGAAGACTTGACTTGAATTGTTTCCACACAATATAGTACACAATTGATATATTATAGAATTGTACACCTGAAACCTATATAATTTTATTAATCAATGTTATCCCAATAAATTCATTAAAAAACTTCATTTTTATTTATATTTTATATGCCAAGGCAAGTGTCCACACCTAACTTCAAGGGGTTGGGGATGGACAGTCATCCTATATACTGTGGAGAAAGAAAACTATAATCAAATGATCTTTTTGAAATTTTGAGTGAAAAGCAATTACCTCTTCAAACATCAGTTCTTTTGATACACTAGAAATAAAGAATAAAATTCTTTGTTGGTTTGTGATTATGTTTGAAATGATAGGCAGTTGTAATATTTTTCTTCTTTAGAAACTTCAGGGGTAAAATAAAATATCTACAAAATTTCATAAGATCTTTAGAAAAATAATTGGCAAATTTATACCTCCAGTTCTTATTAACCAGCATAAAAACATACTTCAATTAGAAATCCAATATTTATATTATTTCAGTGTGAAAGTTATTGTATTGCATATGACATTTGAGGAATTATGGCTTGCCTTTTGAAAGAAACTACCAATTTATTCATTCTTCAAAGAATTCTAAGATCTAATAAATTTATCTTTTTATGTCTCCTTCCTCAACACTTAAGAAAAATCACTAGTCTGTCTCCAGTCTTATCAAAGTCTTATCTGTCTCAGTTCTTATTAAAGCTCAAGAGTCACTATAACAGTATAATGGGACAAGCTTTTCATCAACCAAAAAAAAAAAGCTTGTTAAATTTTTGGAGCTGTAACTATGTTCATTTATTTATTGTAATTAGGGAATAAGCTATTGGTTGAAGAGAATAGGTAGAACATTGTCCTAGCATAGAAAACTTTTGAGCTTTTGGCCTTGTGATTTGTGTTAAAACCTGTTCCTCTTGTTTTCACAATTGTGTGAAAAGACAGAGACTTGCCACCTCATCACATGATTATTTCTAAATGTGTTCACAGGTAACTTCAAGGTTTATATGCAACACTAAGTGGAAATGGTCTTTTAAAAGTGGTACAAAGACTGCTTTAATCATGGCCATCTCTTCTAACATCCCTTATGGCAGTGGTCACCAACCCCCGGGCCGTGGACCGATACCGGTCCGTGGGCTATTTGGTACCTGTCTGCAGAGAAAGAATAAATTACATTATTTCCATTTTATTTATATGATATTTAAGTCTGAATGATGTTTTATTTTTTAAAAATGACCAGATTCCCTCTGTTACATTCATCTAAGACTCACTCTTGATGCTTGTCTCGGTCACGTGATACATTTATCCCTCCCACCCTAAAGGCTGGTCTACGAAAATATTTTCTGACATTAAACCGGTCCATGGCTCCAAAAAGGCTGGGGACCACTGCCTTATGGAAATCATCATCAGTGACAGGTTATTGTTATCTAATTACTGAAGCTAACACCTAAGAGTCAGTCCACACAGAGCCCCCTGTCCTACAGAGCTCAAAACATATATTGGTCCACCAAAGGTAGCTACATCCTGCCCCACAGGAAAATGCCAAAAAAGTAGATTCACTTCAGCCTTTTTGTAAAAAGAGTGTGAGGCTAACAAAATAAGTAGTCTGTGCTGTTGCAACTTGTCCAACTGTATCAAAGCTACTACCTAGGCCAATATATAGATGAGTCACTTCAATATATATTTATGCCACTCTGTTAATGGCATAAATCAAGATTTATGGTGAGTAAAGAATTTAACACTTTGAGTAGTATGAACACTGATGTATGTTCTCATGCCTCCTGACTATCTACAATCAATTTATTTTAAAAATGTGTAAGGCAACATTAAAAAAAAGACAAATGTATGTTCTTCTTGTTCTCATAAATTGGTTATCAAACAAACATGATTTTAAGTTAATAAAACTGTAAATGGACCTAATGTCATTTTTTGAAAAAAAAACTCACTCCTGCAGGTCAGCAAGCATGAAAAAAACCTCACTACTCAAAGGGTTAATTGTATTGATATATAGAGTAAAGGTTAGTTGGTAAAATAACATTATTCCTGGAACTGAGTAAGTATCACTAGCACATATTTTTATCTTTTAGATAAAAGATAGACTATATTTTAACATGTCATTTTATATGAAATGGATGCTACATTTATGGATTTTGCATGGGTAGATTGATTTGAGAGCCAATAAAGCTTAAGCATCTATCACCGTGCTATTGATTCTCCCTTATCCACTCAGGAACACTGTAGGAGGAGCACATTCTATTGTTGGGTTACCTCCACTTTTGTTCATATTCTAATGTCTCTAACATCCCAGTTGGCTGGAGTCAGTTCTTTTCTATTAGTCGCTCTCTGTCTCTTAATCATGTTGTACTCTTCCATAGAGAGGCTATAACCTTCAATGACCATGGCCAACAGAAGCAAAACCAAATAGTAAAAATTGCCATCAACTTGCTGAGTATTCATTCTGTCACCACTTAGATCTCCAACTTTCCTTTTTCTTCTCTTTTTTATTTTTTACTTTTATTTTTTTAATTACATTTATATTCAATATTTAACTTTTCTTCTTTTCAAAATGGTATTTGCTGCCACTTCCATTATCTGGCTAGCAACATCTCTGAGGTTCTTAAAGTGCTTCCTCCTCTCTAGCAATGAATACTGTTCAAGTAACTTGCTCTCTTTTAAGTGATTTCTCCTAATTTGTAGGGCCTCAACCCTTTGTCTTGGGGAAAGTTACTAGGGACAAGGCATATTGAATGATACTACTAGTCCCATTGAATGACAACAGTGTTGTATTTGGACATTATTTCTCCTTGATGATTTGTGTTGAAACTCGTTCCTCTTATATCCTGAACAAACTTCTTAAATCTATCCTATGTCAGGGTTAGTTCTTGCTAATATGGAATACTCCTGCAGGGGTGCAGAGACATAGACACATTTGTTGCCCTTTCCATTTAGAATTGATATTTCCACTGAGGTGGAACACACTTATTACTAAAACCCCCGTTACTTTTTCACCTAGGAGGGCCTCCACATGCAAATGAAAAGTATGGAGGCCTGTTTGATATAACAGAGTTTTCTTTCTTTCTTTTTTTAAAAAATTAAGTGAGAGGCAGGAAGGCCAGGAGGCAGAGAGGAACAGACTCCTGCATGTGCCCTGACCAGGATTCACCCAGCAAGCCCCCTATAAGGCAATTCTCTGCCCATCTGGAGCCACTGCTCCATTGTTCAGCAACTGAACTATTTCAGTGTCTGTGATGAGGCCATGGAGCCATCCTTAGCATCAGGGGCCAACTTGCTTGAACCATTTGAGTCATGGCTGCAGGAGGGAAGAGAGACAAAGAGAGAGAGAGAAGGAGGAAGGGGCAGGGTTAAGAAGCAGATGGTTGTTTCTCCTGTGATCCCTGACAGGAAATCAAACCCAGGACTTCCACAGCCAGGCCAATGCTCTACAGCTGAGCCAACCAGTTGGCCAGGGCCAATATGACAGAGTTTTCAAGGTAAGTTTACAATTATGTAATTAGACAAAACACATTATAAACATATATATGAATATAGTGTTTTTGAATAATGAATGAAGTCCTGCGTGCACTCATTCAACTATTTCACCATATCATTTCAGAATGTTTCATTATTTGGCCATTTTATGGCCAGTAGTTGCTGCTGTCCTGGCTTTGCACATGCAGGTTCTCATTGAACTCGGACAGATAGTAAAGAAACAGTGGAGCCAAAAAATGGTGGGCCATTCCTTTATTAAAGTTTCACACCGGCCAATGAGCAAACACACAGGGAAAACACTTTCCTCTTCATTCATTCAGAGCTCAGAAAGCCCTGAAACATCATCCGGTTCCACAACCAGGAGAATCTTCTCCGGTTTCTCCTAGAAATGTGGTGGCAAAACTATGACACGCGTGTCAGTACTGACATGCGCAGCCATTTTCGATGACGTGTGGCCACATACCAGAGAAGTATGGGGCCGCATGCCGAGAAGGACATTTCATCCTCGGCTCCTGCATGGCCAGGTGCAGTAGCCAAGGATAAAACATTTGCTGTAGTGTAAACACTCTGTGCTGGAGGTCTGTAGGCTAAAACAACAGAACTCGCACACAGGGTGTCTAGTTCTGGGACTTCTGGTCAGGCCATTAGGGGATCTTTGACCTCACTTCCGGCCCGCAGAGCAGGGAGCAGCGGAATGCCGCAGGGGACGAATCTCTGGGGGCCCTTTGATCGCCATTACCAGTAACCACATAACCACAGCAACCATCATCCAATCCACTGTTCTGGGGTGTCGTGGATTTCTAATTGACCATCATTACTGAGATAAGTGAGGGGGAGGCTGGGAGAGGCAAGGCCTGTGCTATGGGTGCCGTTTCCCGCCATTAGAAATAGCGGCAGCCATCTTAATTTACATAAGATGCAACTTGCAGAATTTCAAGACAGCATCTGGGCTCAGGTGTTTGTCGACTTGAGGTCAAAGCTTGAGAATCTGGAAAGGTGCCGCTTGGAGAATCAAGAGGAGTGCCACTACAAACAGGAAATTTGGAGTGCCTGGAACTGATTACCAGACACTTTTAGCACCCTGAAAAATATAGTAATGGCTTTACTCACAATTTTTCCCTCTACGTACTTTTGTGAGACCTTATTCTCAGCATTAAATAATATCAAAACCAACAAAAGAAACAGATTGACAGATGAAGTTAGTAGCACTTGCTTGGGCTTGAATACCAACCTTCAATTTAAGATTTAGCCAATGAAATTCAGCAACAAAAAAGTCACTAATAGGTAGGTTAGTTAAAGAATTCCCCCTCCCCCTCACTTATCTTAGTTCACGGCACCCCACACAAGTTAAACAATATCAAGACCAACAAAAGAAACCGACTGACAGATAACAACAAAGTCACTAAGCAGGTAAGTTAAATAATTAGTTTTTGGTTTATTAAATAGAGTTATATATTACAATTATACATTTTTGTTATTTAAACTATAAATATCATGAAATTATGGTTTTTTTCTTGAAGTGACACACCACTCGAGTTATGCTCGTTTTTTTGGCGAATTTTGACAAACCAAGCTCAAAAGAATGCCCATCACTGTCCTAGAATCAAAGGCCCCACCAGTCTCCATGGAGCTCGTAAAAGCCTTTCACCTCTGGTTCCCCATCTGCAAACATCTCCCTTCTCTGCACAAACTGGCTTTTTCCTCAGCACCCTGCATTCTCTCTGCTCTTTCCCTCCGCAAACCTGGCTTCCTTCTCTTTTCTAAACTTTCTGGCATGAAAACCTCTCCTCCCACAAACATTAGCAAGACAATGGCCCTCTCCAAACAGGAAGATAATTTGCAATTTCACAGATCACATACCTGGCTCTGTCCAGTGCCATTTTTTAACACTAAAAGTGAGCAAACTCAAAAAATACAGATTTTACAAACTCATTTACCCAAAAGCCATATTCAAGAAGATATCATTCTAATGTGCACCTATAGGCTCTGAAAGCCATATTCCTCACTATTCTAATGGTAATGAATACATCATTGCTATAGACCTCTTTTATTTGTTTTGATTGATGAAACCCTAAACAGGTTAGCTTAAGCAATTTGCAATGTTTTAATTAAGGAAAGGGAAACTAGGCACTGGTGCTAAATTAAAAATACTTGGTGTATCCATTTAACCTTCCCAGTCTCAATGGAACAGGTCAAAGTGAAAGTGGCAAAAGGTAACATGTGCTGACACTTTGGATTCTAAGGCTTGTTTATTTCATCCTACTATTTAGGCTGAATCTACATTTCAAGAAACAAACAGGTTAATGTAAGGTATTTTTCCCCACCGAGAAGGAAGGAACGGGGCTCGGAGCCACCAAGTGTGGAATAGTAAAGGCTTTATTCAGTACAGAGCGTTCCTTGGACGAGATTCACTGGCCTGGAAGATGGAGGTCAGAAAAATCGCACATGGAGAGACTGCGCGGGTAAATTTAAAAAGGGGTCCCTCTAGGGAAGTCGGGCTAATATGACGTAGAGAAATCTCACTGGCTGACAGTCGCTTTTTTCCCAAGGACTCCTAGGAAGTTTCTTTTGGTGCGCTTGGCTGTGGGCGGTCCTAGCCAAAGTTCGCGGGCCTAGGTTCCCCACGTGACCATCCCTCATTATCCACCAACCTTACAGTTAATACCACTTAATACTTAGTCCATATCTCCTTTTCATTCACTTCAAGTGTCCCTCATTATACCTTTTCTCAAATGCCAGTGGTAAGGAATATGGCCATAACCTGTTAATTGAGAGCTAATTAAAATTTTAAATGCCATTTGGAAATTTCACATTCTTCATTTCTTTCGTTTATCCAGGAATATAAAATACATGTCTCATTTTCTCTATTATTGTCCAACTTCTGTCCTTCTATTCCATCATGGCTCCCAGTGAACTACCAGCCTGCCAGGCATAGGTGACTCAGGATTTCACATTCATTTTCTTTCAAAAATTCAATTGCTGGGCTCTTGCTCCTCAGTTGTTCATTTCACTGGGATGTATGCAGTTTATTAGTTTAACTGATCTATATATAATCATGGGTATTTTTGTGTGCCTACAATGTGTTAATTGCTACCAATGGCTTTGGCAGTAATTGGAACTGGGAATGAAGTCTAGAACAAACTGTGTTTGGAAATACAGCCCCTCAGAGACAGTGGCTGTTTGCTCTGCAATCCTCCCAGCTCTGTAGCCCCTGGGGGCTTGGGCTGCTTCTGGCCCCTCCACAGCGTATCATCAGCTCTCTCAGCTGTGACTGCTGGACTGCCCTTTCACAGCTTTAAATGGTAGATGCTAATGGTTTTGTAGCCTTGCAGTTCTCCCAGCAGGTTTCGGTGCCTTGTCCTACTTTCAACACAATGTACTTTGAAAACATACATAAATTAAAACTGCAGTTCCATCTCTAGTCTTTGGCATGTGTTACTTGTCAACTTTCCAAAAAGCAAATGGTTGATGTAAGGCATTTCCACAGGCTGGGGTCAGAGTATTTGCTGCTTGTGCTTCCGTACTCTGTCCTAGCCCTTCCGTCTCTAATCCACCCGTTACCCTTTCCTTCCCCTGCATTAGCACTGTCAGTCCTCTTCTCACAGTCATTTTTGGTTTACATTTTAGCTCCCTCTTTTAACCCTCTTTGCTTGGTCTGATTCATGGCTTGGCTCTCAGAGCTGAAAGTGGCTACCATTTCCAGCTGAGGTATTTTTCATTTTATACACATATATGAAAAAGGGCCAGTGGATGGTTTTCATGACAGAGGACTTGGTATTGCATATTCATTTTGTCCTCATATCATTTAAAGGGCAGCAATAAGTGTGTTATTGGCAATAAATGTTTGAGAATTAAGAAGAAATGGGAGGGAGAGGCAAAGAAAACCCTCGGTCTGTTGAGTATCAGCTGGGCTGGTTACTGTCTCACCTATGGCAGGACCTACCACGATATGGAAAGCAGTGAGTGGGAGGCAAAGAGAAAATGAGATGGAATTTAACTGCATAGAGGAGCTTTGGTCTCACTGAATATCTTGGATCTCTAAAGCTCACTCAATGGTAAATGACAGATCCCAGGAAGCCAAGGCAGCAAGTCATGACATTTAATTTTGAAGTTCAGAAATACTGCCTTTTGTCAAACATCTATGAGGAAGAAATAGTCTGTATTGCACACAGCTCAGATTAAAATTTTTAAGTGAGGTGTTGCATTATTGGGCATTGCTCTTGACTGAAGACCTGCTTTGTATAGTGACCAAGTTTAGGAATCATTACAATGACTCCCAGATACCTTTTAATGGCTTACTAATGATTTACTAAATTTTGAATACTATCCCTCTCAACACTAGAAAAGTACTGCAATGTTGAATAAACAGGACTGTGAAATAGTAAAATTATTCTTAACTCTATAGAAAGGGACCTAAAAAAAATAAACAGCTATAAGCTTCTCTGTTACTAAAGCAATCAAATAGAAAAGTCTCCTACTGAAATCATATAATAGCAGGGTAATATTTTCATGTTCTTCTTAAATATACTCTGTTCCTTTTGAGATGAATCCTGAATCCTAATAAAACCATTGATTTTGCCTGACAGTGATGGAGCAGTGGATAGAATGTTGACCTGGGAAGCTGAGGTCCCAAGTTCAAAACCCTGAGGTTGCCAGCTTGAGCACAGACTCATCCAGTTTGAGGGCAAGCTCATTAGCTTGAGCATGGGATCGCATGTGTGAGCATGGGAGTATTTACATGATCCTGTGGTTGTTGGCTTTATTCCAAATATTGCTGGCTTGAAGCCTAAGCTTTCTGGCTTCAGTTTAAGGTCACTGGCTTGAGCAAGGGGTCACGGGCTCAGCTGGCGCCCTCTGGTCAAGGCACTTATGAGAAAGGAATCAATGAACAACTAGTACTGTAACTACAAGTTGATGTTTCTCCTTTTCCTCTCTCTCATAAAGCAAACAAACAACAACAACAAAAAACACATTGACTTCAAATAACATTGACTTGCCTACATCTCACCTGGCATGCTTTGTACCACACACCTTTGTCACTTCATCTGTAGCAATGAAGACTAAGGACTGAGGAGTATTTTAATAACTCTATTCAATATTGCTGGTGAACTTTGGAAGCAATGCAGCTTTCCTGCCTGAGTGGCAATGTTTATTCCCCTGACGTAAAAACATTCCCTGATGTAACACTCGAAATAACAAACATTCTCCTATGTCTTTTCTTTTCTTCTGTTGGCTGTTTGTTGTTTATAATTGCTAGCAATGTTGTCACTTATGGGAAATAAAAGTGCATATTAGCAAGTTCCACTTCCATTCTGCAGGGATTCCTTTCCACTTTAGTATTCTTTTAGACAATAAGTGAAGCAGACGTTCTGCTACCACTATGGCATTTTTAGTAGAGATTTAAGCATCTATAGGAGAAATAACTTCTAAATTATTTCAGGATTCTGATTTATGCATTTATAAGAAGTATACTTTCTCTAGGCCTTACTCCTAAATTGTTTGGATTTTTTTTTCCTGAAAAAATGTTGAGCATGTTCTTTTGCACAGGAGGAACACACCCAAAGAATTATTTAAATATTATCACCTACATTACACAAATTGAGTGCCTCTATTTAATACTTTTGGCTAATTAAAAAAATTTCTACATACAAATTACATAAATTTTAAACCTTTCTGCTCTGGTGGGACATTTTATAGTACAAAAAAGAAAAATAAAGAAGCACAAACGTTTAATATTTCCACAACATACTGAATTTTTAAAGACCAAGACTTTTGTAATGACTGACTGCTCAGCTAATCTAAGAGCAGTCTGGTAACTCTGGTAACTGGCTTACTTTGAGGAAGAATTGAGCAGGTTGTATAGCAACCAAGCAGCCAAAAGTCTTATTTCAGCATCAAGTCAAAACTTTCTCAACATTTACAGCTTGCTCATCAATTATTTAAGCTAGGTTTACTAACAATGTACTCAAACTTAGTAGAGGCAAAAAATAAAAATACTGAAAAATCAGTAAATATTTTACACAAAGCCACAGGATGTCTATAAACTCCTTCCTTTGGTGTTGATTTGGAATCATTTGAAATTTTGAGAACACTGCGCATCTCTCTTTTTCCCTTAACTATAACAATAAGACTCACTTTTATTTTTTGTCAGAAATAATTTTGAAAATAAATGCTGTTTTATTATTATTACTATCACAAAGGAACACTAAATTAACTCTTTAACAAAAACCAGGACATCACATGAGAGTTGAAGAAATGAAACTGTTGATAGTCAAATGCAAAAAAACAAAACCAAAAAAACATAATTAAGACTGATCAAAAGCTAGTACCAGGACACAAAGCAAAAGACTGAAATTTGCCTTTGTTATCCTTAGATAGCTCCCAGTAATTGTCTCCCTGCTAAGAGATATCCTGATGTAAGTTTAAAGTTTCTTTTTGTTGTTGTTTTGATTTTACAAGTTGTTTTTTAAAAATCAGTAAGCTTTTAAACTCCCACAAGCGTGAATTGATGTTTCAGAGTTTGAGGCTCATGAAGGGGTATTTACAGCTGCAAGTCTTCTAGGTGTCCTTCAAAGCATGGTCTAGGCCCTGGCTAGTTGGCTCAGTGGTAGAGCATCAGCCTGGCGTGTGAATGTCTTGGGTTGGATTCCTGGTTAAGGCACACAGGAGAAGTGACCATTTGCTTCTCCAACTTCCTCCCCCTTCTCCTCCTGTAGCCATAGCTCCATGGTTTGAGCAAGTTGCCCCAGGAGCTGAGAATGACTCTGTGATCTCCACCTCAGGCACTAAAAATAGCTTAGTTGTCAAGCAGAGCAATGACCCCAGATGGGCAGACCATCGCTCATGGCCTCCCAGGTGGATCCTGGTCAGGGTGCATGTGGGAGTCTGACTCTCTGCCTCTCCTCCTGTCAATTAAAAAATAAAAAACAAAACCCCCCAACAACAAAACAACAAAGCATGGTCCACAGTAATCTCCATACTCTTATACATCTGTGACATGAAGGGCAGCGAAGTGCTATCAGGACTGGGCATGAGAAGAAATCCTGGGTGAAGGGTTTGTTTTCATTCCTTTATGTCTGTGAATTCTATCTTTCTCATCTATATGTTGTTGATAATAATAATAACTCCTATTCTGACAACCTCCCAGTCTTGTGAGAGGCAGGGTTAAAATACCCTTTGAAAAACAGAAAGCATTATACAGCATGATATGCTGCTACTGAGCAGGACATTTAAAGCATGTATTTAACCATATGTTATCTGACCTGTGGTGGTGCAATGGATAAAGCAATGACCTGGAATGCTGAGGTTCCAATTCAAAGCCTGGACTTTACTGGTCAAAGAACTTAAAAGAAGCAACTATGACGAGTTGATGCTTCTCATTTATCTCCCTTTCTCTCTCTATCTCTCCTCTCTCTAAAAATAAATCAATAAAAAATATTTTTTTTAAAATCTAAAAAATAAATAAACTATATATTTTTACACTAGATGTCTTATTAAACTCTAGGATTCCATGTTTATGTAAGAAGTAATCACGGTGATAAACCTTGAATTCCTGGGAAGGATGGTCTGTTGGTTGTAATTAACTGGGTCAGGCTAACCCCTACTGGATCCCTTCTGTTTTTATTCCATTGAATCTCTGATGATACTGGCAGGGATCCCAGGCCTAGCTCTCTGTCTTTGCTTTTGGTGTTGGTATTGTTAGGATTATTACAACAACCATCCATTCAATCAATAATGTTTTAGAGAAGCCGACAGTGTTTAGCTTGGAAAAGAGAAGAAAGACCTGGATGGTAAGTTGAGATAAATAATATGGCTTGGGTATTAATCTTTTTCTGGATTTTCCAGAGAAATAAAAACTAGTAGTCCATATATATAGATAGATAGATAGATAATAGATGATAGATAGATAAATGATAGCTAGCTAGCTAGCTAGCTAGATAGATAGTAGATAAATAGATAAATATAAAAGGACATTTACTATAGAAATTGCCTCAAAAGGTTATAGAGGCTGAGAACTCCCAATCCTGCTGTATGCCAGCTGGAGAACCCAGAAAGCCTGTGATATAATTTAGTTGAGTAAGGTCTGAGAACTAGGGGGCTGGAATACAAGGAGGGATAGGGACCCAGCTGGTGTAAATCCCAGAGTCCAAAAGCTCCAGACCCAGGAGCTGTAACATCTGAGGACAGGAGAAGGTGGACCTCCCAGCTCAAGAGGGAAGAGAATTAGTTAGCCCTTCCTCTGCCTATTTCTTCTACTTGAGCTCTCAACAGAATTGGATGATTCCTGCACACATTGTTAAGAGGGATCTTCTTTATTCTGTCTACTATTCAAAAGCAAATATCTAAACTTGTCTGGTGACATCCTCATAGACACACCCAGAAATAATGTTTTGCCAGCCATCTGAACATCATTTAGTCCAGTCAAGTTGACACATAAAATTAACCATCACAGATGTTATAAAGTGTTTACATTTCTGTCATATATATATATGACAGAAATATATATATATATATGGAGAGAGAGAGAGAGAGAGAGAGAGAGAGACTGGATTTTTCTATGGTCCCTTTCAATTCATGAGATTCCATGTTCAAGTGACAAAATGCCCTTTTTTTTCTGGGGGCTCCTCTCAAATATGTAATTGATAAAGAGGAGGTATCTGCTTCTGTATTTGTCAGAAGTCCCACTGAAAAAGCTAATGCGGCTAAAATGGAGTTGCTCTGCCTTCCAATTCATAGGTAATGTAACACCATGGGAAGTTTTCAAAAAATAGTTAGGAATAAGCTGACAAAAGTTCAAGGAGACTTTTTTTTTTGGAGGGGGGGAACATTGAGCTTATAAAGTTTCCTACCCCAGTGTCCAAAAATCTGGTCCTGTGCTGCCAGCTGCACAGATGTCACTTTAGAGGAAGATGGATGCCACTGGCAGTTGGTTCCAGCAATGGGATTTGAAACTTTAATTGACACTCCTAATGTGCCAGAAAGTCTCATTGTATAAAAAAGGTGGAGTTTCTTAAGTTTATACTCTACAAAGTATTCACATTATGCTGGATGTTTAAAAAGTCTTTTTCTTCCTTTAGGGTGAATTATAAAACATTCTTTGTATTATCTTTTTGTGTGTATATAGTAATGTTAATAATTTTTAGTATAAAATTTTACTAGGAAATACATAGAGCCTCTATGTTTTAATGATTTTTTTTTTTGCATTTACGTGGAGTTATTCTGTTAAGGATTTTAATTTCCAAATAATAAGTCTTAAAATGAAGACATATGAGAAAGATTTTAAACTATTTCATGTATGTTAGAATTGGTTTTTGTAGTCCTTTACTGGAAACACCTACACAAACACACATACTCACACATATACAGATCACCGTGTACCTGGGCTTTCTATATTCGTTATTCTAAATGATAGCGGGAGCCATTTGCAAAGGTGCAATTAAAGTGATTGATTGGAATGGCAAATCAATGCTGTGTCTAGTAACTCCCATAAACATAACTTGTAGTTTTTTAAAATTGCAAATTTATTTTTGCATGAAGAGTCAATACTTTAGGTTAATTTTTTTAGCCATTCCCTGATGCAGCCATTATTTGAGTGTAATGAAATATGGTTTAGCAAGGCACACTTTAATGAAATTTCTGCAAAATAGATATGATAAAGATGCTCCAACCTAAATGCTGATAGACAGTGAATGCCTAAACTTCTTTCTACCTGTTCTGTTTTCCACATAAGAAATTTCTTTATTTTAAAGATATATACAAATAAAGCACAGCGTTTAGCTCACATCCTCTCTCCCCTTTTGACCCCTGTTGAAGGAATGCATATTAAGTAGCTCTTTTCCTGTTCAAAATGAATATTAGCAACTCAGGGGCCCCAGCTGCTGACCTGAAATCATGCAGTTAGAGCTTCTAAATAGTAATATTGAGACCTATATGACATTAGCTAATTATTGTACAGATTTTAGTTACCGGATATAAATTCTAAAGCTTACTTTTCTCAGATATAATCAAAAAGAGCACAGAGTGATTGGAAACTCATTCATTTCTCTTGAACTTTCTTAAATCCTGTTCTTTTGCCATTATTAACTTGGCCGTGGGTAAACATGCACAGATTTCTAACAGAATAGATTGGTTTCATTTATTTTGAAGTTTGCATAAATGGAATTATAATATATTGTTTCTGCCTTTTTTGCTCAACAATAGGTTTTTGATATTTACTAATAGTTTTGGTCATAGTTGCACATCATTCATTTTCATTGTATATTATTCTTTTATGTGAATAGGCCAAAATTTATTTATTCTATTATTGATGGACATTTGGTAGTTTCTTTTGAGGTGGGGATGGTCACAAATAGTGCTGCTGTGAATATTTAACATGCATTTCTATTATAATTAGAGAAGAGTGGAGTTGCTAGGTAATAGTGTACACATGTTCAGCTTTAATAGATACTCTCAAAGACTCTTATGAAGTGGCTTTACCAGTTTCCACTTGTACCAGCAGTCCATGAGCATTCTAGTTTCTCCACAGCCGAACAGTGGGTACATTCTGTATTTTTTACTTTAGCCCATCTAGTAAGTTTGTAATACTACTATATTGTGGTTTTACCTTTTATTTATTTCTGAATGACTAATGTAGACAAGTACTTTTAGTGTGCAATTAGCATCCAATAAACTAATTTGGATATTTTCTTATTTGGAATGTCTGTAGAAACCATTTCCTCTTTCTTTTCTATAAGATTTTCTGACTTTTTCATATTGATTTATAAGAATTACTTAAGATATTTTGGATATGACTATTCTGTCAGATGTATGTATTATAAATATATTTTCCTTTTGTGGATTGACTCCACTCTCAGTGTTATGAATAAATATAAGTTCTTAATTCTATGTAACCTAATTTATCATTTCTAATTCTATGGTTATTGTTCATTGTGTCATGTTTCAGAAATATTTGCCTATTCAAATACAAAGTTATTGTGCAGTGCTTCTCACTAAGAGCTTTATAGTATCACCTTTCATATTTGGATCTGTTCCCCTTTGGAATCAATTTTTATATAGCTTGGGGAGCTAAGATTTATGTTTTTTCCCAGTGGATTACAGTTGACCTAGTAACATTTATTGAGAAGACTATCCTTCCTCCAGTGTATGGCATCCAGGGTTCCTAGTCAGGGCACACAAGAGAAGAGTAGAAAGACATTGGGATCTTGAATCCTTGAGGAATGAACCAACTAATGTTAACACTACCTACCTCCATAATTCTTCTAATGCTAGGAAAAATAAACCCTTGTTTGATTGAGCCTTGTGTTATTATGAGTAAATGCTTTTCTACTAAACAAAACAAACATCTGGGTATATTATCCACCCTCTTCATCAGTCTTATGTTCATTGACATAGGCTAGACTACCAAGAAACAGGCTGCTCTTTAAGTCATTCTGTAAACTTCAAAATCACAATGTCTGTGTTTGTTTATTCATATACACCTCCTAATACAGTTACTTAAAAGTAAAACATTTCAATTCATATTTGTAGAATGATTTTCCTTAAGCCACAATGATACGATCAGTGGATCCAGCTCCTCCTTTTCCTAATTATCCCTTCTCATATCCAGTACCCACATGCGTACATATTTGAACAATTATGCTGCCATGTTTCACAATGGACTTAACATCATTTAAAAAAACAACTATCTTCTGTATAAAAGGGCTAATTCCAGCAACCTTGCAATTCAGCCCTTTTCAGTGAAGAATTTCAGAAAGAGTGTTATTAAGTCTTAAAAGTAGCTTCCTCTCTGTGGAAGGCATTTGCAGCTGCTATTGAGCAAACGGTTATTGGCAATAACGTGGTGGTCCAAAGCAGAAGCCACTGCAGGCATGTAGTAGCAAAGTGTTCATTTCATAGCAGGCGAACTAGTGGAGGAAAACAGTATACATTAAACCATATAGAGTACCACAGAGCATGAACTTGGGGCCTTTAGAGGATTTTCCAGCACTGTCATTTAAAATCTCTAACTCCATCCCCTATTCAACAGCATTCTCTTTCAGATTGTTGAATTTATCTTAGAGCCATTTTTCCCCCACTTTTCAATGTCTACACTTTCTTTGTTCTCAGGATAACAGTCAGGTTTCTGCATTGTCTTCGACATTCTGGCACACTTCAGGGCCAGAGTGTCTATTTCATTGCTCAGGTAGATGTTTGAGTCACTAAATCTTGTGACTACTTTAAGCTATGTGTGTCGGAAACCATGTTCTTGGCACCTCGGTTAAGTTTACTGGCCTCTGGTGGCCCCACATGCACAAAAAAATGTACTTTTTTGTTTTGTTTTTTGTTTTGTTTTGTACTTAGAGGTCTTCTCCACTACCCTGCAAACCATTTATCAGGAAGAGGTTCTGCTTTTCAGTTTTATAATGTGTTATAATGAACATGCCTTCACACCAACAATTGTTTTCCTTTTCTCAAATGTGGGAGCCCCTGGTGATAGTCTTAACTAAAAAAAGTATAACTGCTAGTGGGAAAACAAAAGATGATCACTTGATTATGACTGTTTTGAATCATTGATTTGTCAAAACACAGCTCTGCCAAGTCTGCTTTCCTGAATTTACAGTAGACAAACAGGTTGGAGTGGACTCTCCAGGGGCATGAACCAGGGCTCAGGGATAGGTTTGCACACGTGAGCAGCTTGCTTAAACCAAGAACTTTTTCAATAGTCGTGCATGCAAATATACTAATATTCTAAAGACTGGTGAGTTTTGTTGGCTGCAAAAGGGATGGGTCCTGCCCAATAACTTGGACTGCTTTTCTTTTTAAACGCATCCCCAGGGCTTACATCTGTATAGCATTCATCCCTCTCTAGTCTGTGACTCTGGATGAATTATACTCTGTGCTACTTTTAAACTCAGAAATTATATTCTGATTAAGCTAATATTGTTTGGCCTAAGTCAGAGTTACACATTTTGGAACATTAGGGTTTTATTGTTTTGTTAGTTTTAAAAAAAGGGTTTTTTTCATACTTTTAGGTATTGTTTTTAGCTGTAAACACCAGCTTTTGAATTTTGGATGGTAAGTTACTACAGGGCCACCTAGGTCTGTCTTTTCATTTGCAACTCCCTGCATACTTTTCTACTAAACAAAACAAACATCTGAGTATATTATCCACCCTCTTCATCAGTCATATGTTCGTTGACATAGGCTAGACTACCAAGAAGCAGGCTGCTCTTTAAGTCATTCTGTAAACTTCAAAATCACAATGTCTGTGTCTGCCTTGCCATAGATTTCCGTCAGTACTGCAGCTCCCTGGCTGCTTGGTGGAGACAGACCACTGCTTGATATCACCTGAAGACCAAAACCTGAGAGTCGAAGCTGCAGGGATTTTTTTCAGTGTGTTCTGTGTTATGTTTGGAACTTCATTTCTGGCGTTTTATTTTCAGAGAATATAATTAATATCTATAGGCATGCTCTCTCTAACTGCTTTTATTTCTGAAAGCAGTTTTTGCTTAATGAAAAATTTAAAATGAAAGAACTTGAATTTGGTCTCTAGAGCTTAATGTTTCTTTAAAAAATGACTTCACGTTGTTGTTCTACAGAGATAATAGACCTTTTCCCCCTAAGCTGTCATACATCAAAAGCGTTAAGTTGTCACATACATAGAATGTTCTGAGTGACACTCCAAATGAGCTGCCTTTTTAAGATCTTACAATATAAAATAGGTAAAATTCATGTTACTGTGGAAAAAAATCTAAATACTGTTGTTGTGGTTTTTAATATTATGATAATGCCAGTAGACCATCTTGATGAGGACAGGCACTGAATTAGTTTCTGCGATAACTATGATGAGAAAGATATTACCGCCATGCATTCCACAGACCTCATTTAGGCCTCACTAGTAGTCCTAACAATGCCCTTCACAAGCTGAACGATCCAATCCAGAGTCTGTTATTACATCTCTGTAGGCTCCTTTGATCTAGAAGAATTGACCAGTTCCTCACTGGGAGCTTTTTTAAAATTACAGGGCAAAAATTTTTGCAGAATCTTCCTCAACCTACTTTGTCTGATGTTTTCCTATGATAAGATTGAGGCCAGCGCCACCAGGTAGCTCAGTTGGTTTGAGTGTCATCCCAATACAACAAGGTTGAAGGTTCTATCCTAGTCAGGGCATATATAAGAATCAACCAATGAATGCATAAGTAAGTGGAATAACAAATCCATGTTTTTTTCTCTCTCTCCCTCTCTTCCTTCCATTTTCTCTCTTCCTGTTTCTCTCTTCCTCTTTCTCTAAAATCAATAAATTTTATTTATTTTTTTTAGAAAATTAAATTTAACAGGGAGACACTGATCAATAAGAGTACATAGGTTTCAAGTATACATCTTTATAGCATTTGAACTGTTGCTTGTGTTGTGTACCCATCACCCAAAGTCAGAAATCACTGGCTGTTACCACATTCTTGTTCCTCTTTACTTCTGTCCTTCCATTCCCCTCCTCCACAATCCCCGCCCCCGGTAACCACTTTTATCTGTGTCCATGAGCCTCAGTTTTATATGCCACCCTTGTGTGAAATCATATAGTTCTTTGCTTTTTCTGATTTACTATTTCACTCAGTATAATGTTCATTTAAAAAATTCAGGTCACACATTTTGGGCAGAAATACTAAAGAAATAATGCTGTGAACATCTTATTGCTTTCTGGCAGATAGTAATGATTTTGATTTGTCCCTTTACTGGTAATATTAACTTTGTTTATTTGATTCAATTTGGTGATTTCCAAGTCTTTACATTTGGAATTAATATGCCATTTGTGGGGAGGTGCTATGAGTTATGAAAATATTACATTCCTTCAAACTTACCCACTAGGTCCATTAGTTGTCTGGTTACCAAATGATGACTTCTCCATTCCCCTATTTTTTTCTCCATTTGTTAGTTGACTTTGTTACAAAGAAAATATTTTTTTCTTCCTTATTCATTTATTCATCCATTCATTTAAATAAGCATGGACTTATGGATTCTCACTCTACTCAATGAGTTTTAATCCACTGCTATAATTATTTATTTTGATGTCCAAATTATCTCAGATTTGGCCAGTGGGTAGTCCTTTAAGATATCTCTTGTGTTCTTTTGACATGCCTTATGAATCTTTAAGATGCTTCAGGTTTACATTGTTCTTTCCTTTCTCCAACCTGGTTGTTCTCAACGTTGATTTATGTTTAGAAGCCTAGATCTAGGAACTTTATGTGTTTATTGCTATTGGGATATTGCTGTTCTCATGCCCTGTCAGTGGACAGAATTTGGGACCATGCATATTTGTTTACATATGTATTCACACCAAAAGCCTCCCATTTTCATATGTATTCCCCTATATCTATCCATCAATTATCTTTCAAACTTTAGTTTAACACTGATAAACCAATGCAATCCAACATTATAGGATTCATTTTATGCCTTACCTTTTCAGTTACCCTTAGTTACTTCTTCTTTCTATGACAATGAAAAATTTCTATCATCTCAAATTTCTCTGAATGCAATTTAGAGCCTGTCACCACTGCCCCTGAGGCTGTGTGCTGCCATGGGGATGTCCTCCACACCACATTTGCTCCCTGAGCTACTCTTATTGCTGCATCCCACTGAAGCCTTCTTCACTCCCACAACCTCTGGCATCCTTTCCTGAGCACTTGTTTTGGCTGTCATCATTGCCAACCCCCCTTCCACCAATGGGAAAGCCCCCTTGAACACTTGGGATATAGTATTCCATGCTGGGTTATTGCCATTATTTCCAGAGACATCATCTTCATTCTGTTCAAGCTCCAGCAGCCACACCAAGGCAGGCATCCTTCCCAGACATGGACTCTTAATAGTTTATGGATTTACTTATGCAGAGAGGAAGGAGGGCAGGAAGGTAGGTAGAAGAGAGACAGAGGAGAGGAAGAGAAAGATTTTAAAGAATCAAGAAAGCATAGAACCACAAGATTTTTAAGAAAGTGTTTTCATATTCTTAATGGTTTATTTTTGGGGAGTGTCTGTGTTTAATTTTTCTACTCTCAATGATATATTTGTTCAAATATGTTGCTTTTTATTGTGCTGTCTATGTATTTGTTGGATGTATTGGGTCTTTTCATTGTTTTGGTGACTTACCGTATAACAGTACCAGTTTTTGGACATTTGCCATGTGAGTCTGAAATTAAAGCACATTTTCTTTTTTCATGTGTAAAGTTGATAAATATATAAAAGATTTTTTATATTTCTTAGGATGTTCAGATTTTATCATTGTCTACTCTATTTTTAAAAACTTAGAAAAATGTATCAAAGTCTTATATAACAATTCTATTCCAATTTAATTTTTCTTTATACTCAAGCAGTTTTGTTTATATATTGTGGCTATATTATTTATATTATATGATTATATTATTTAGCACATAAATATCCACATATATAATACATATAGTTCACTTCTGTTAATTTTATTATCATTATTACTTTCAAGATATTACAAATTGCTTAAAATTATATTGCTGGATTTGATTTGTTAAAATTTTGCTAAATATTTTTGCTTTCATAATCATGAGGGGTATATATGTCATTTTGGGGAGTGATAATGTCTTTGTCAGATTTTTTATTTGTTTGTTTCAGAGATAGAGAGAGAGTCAGAGAGAGGGATAGATAGGGACAAACAGACAGGAACGAGGAGAGATGGAGAAGCATCAATCATTAGTTTTTCGTTGCAACACCTTAGTTGTTCATTGACTGCTTTCTCATATGTGCCTATGACCGTGGGGCTACAGCAGACCAAGTAACCCCCTGCTCGAGCCAGCGACCTCGGGTCCAAGCTGGTGAGCTTTGCTCAAACCAGATGAGCCCGCGCTCAAGGTGGCAACCTTGAGTCTCAAACCTGGGTCTTCCGCATCCCAGTCCGATGCTCTATCCACTGCGTACTGCCTGGTCAGGCGTCTTTGTCAGGTTTTGATAATAGATTTATATTAGTTTTGGTTTTCTAATAGAGTGTGCATATTGTTGATATTTTTCACTTATTAAATGTTTAATAGAACTTACCTGTGAAATCATCTATGTCTGGAGTTTTATTTGTAGAAAGATGTCTTTTTTATAATAAATTCAAAATTCAATTTTGTTAATAGATATAGGAACATTCAAATTTTCTGTTTGATTTTATATCAGTTTTGGTAAATTGTAGTTTATAAAGAATTGTCTGTTTTACCTAAGTTTTCTATTTGTTTGTGATATTCTAAGCTTCTTGAATCTTTCAATTTTTTTCACTACATGTCTGGAGCTATTTTCACATGTTCTTGCTGATTATTTCTCTTTTCTCCCACTGGGTCTCTGATTTTATCTATGCTATGTCTTTTGATATCTCTGCAGGTATTTTTTAAATTAAATTTGTTTCTTTTTATTCATGTTGAATCACTTTTATTAATCTATGTTCAAATTTACTGATTCTTTTCTACTTCCCTTCTGTAATTAAACTCTTCTTGTGAATTTTTAATTTCATTAAGTGAGAGGTGAGGAGGTAGGAAAGCAGAGAGACAAACTGCCGCATGCACACCAACTGGGATCCACCTGGCAAGCCCACTAGGGGGCGATGCTCTACCCACCTGGAGCTGCTGCTCTGTTGCTCAGCAACCAAGCTATTTTAGCACCCGAGGAGAGGCCATGCAGCCATCCTCAGCGCCCAGTGAATTTTTAATTTCAGATGTTATATTTTTATTCCTAGAATTTTCATTATACATATTTTTATTTCTAACTAAAAATCTTATCTCTGTATTTATTGTGAACATATTTTCCTTTAGGCAACAGCTTCTTTTAAATCATTTCTGCTAATTCCCACATTTGGATTATTTAGGCCTTAGACTTTTCTTTCAAAGCTTGTTAAAATTTTTCTAATTATAATATGTTGAATAATTTCAGACTATATCCTAGACATTATGAATGTTTTACTGTGAAGACTTTGGGTTGGGTAACTTTTGTTTTTCAGAGAGAGTTTTGGGTTCAAATTGTCAGAGAGATTATATTGTTTCAGAAGGCTATTAACTTCATTCAATTCAAATTGCAACCATTATCTCTCAGGTGAAAGCTCAAATCTCAGTGGGATTGTTTTTGTGAATGCCCTACATATGCGTGGTTCAGGTTCAGTCAGAGACTGAGCAGAGTTTATGTGCAGAATTGGGCACAACCCCTTTCTGACTTTATTCCAGGATTTCCCTTTCACTTACCAGTGGCTCGCCTCTTACTTGTCAGTTCAGAAAGACTGAATTTTCTACCAGAAGTTTAGCCTTCCTGTATAGTATCTTTGCTTAAATTAAGTTTTAAATGTGGAAACCTTATCCACACTAGAAACAAAAGCCCAGCTTTATTGTATCATCATTTAATGTTGATTAACAGGAATCTGCAGATATTCTATATTTTTTCTATGCATGTAACTAGCTTCTTCTATCTAATTTTCTTTCTTTCTTTCTTTCTTTCTTTCTTTCTTTCTTTCTTTCTTTCTTTCTTTCTTTCTTTTGAGAAAGAGACAGGCAGACAGACAAGAAGGAAGAGAGATGAGAAGCATCAACTCGTAGTTGTGGCATCTTAGTTGTGCCTTGAATGGGGAGGCTCCAGCCAAGCCAGCAACCCCTTGCTCAAGCTAATGACCTTGGGCTCAAGCCAGTGACCATGGGATCATGTCTATGGTCCCACACTCAAGCCGGTGACCCTGCGCTCAGGCTGGTGAGCCTGGCTCAAGCCAGATGAGCCCCTGCTCAAGCCAGATGAGCCCCCCACTCAAGCCAGTGGCCTCGGGGTTTCAAACCTGAGTCCTCAGCATCCCAGGTTGATGCTGTATCCACTGGGCACCACCTGGTCAGGCCTATCTACATTTCTTAAGATTCTTTCTTTAGATTTGAAATTTGTTAACTTCATCACTATGTGTCTAAATATCATATTTTATTATTTTTCTGGATTATAATGAACCATTTCCATCTTTATTCATTCAGTAACATTATCTTGTATTATATAACTAAATATTGAATACTTTTTGTTTGTTTTAATATTTCAGTTTTCTTCAGTCATATCAATCATCCATATGTAAATCTACTTGCATTTTCATATCTATATATAAGTTCCTATCTAATATGTTTTATATTTTGGTATTTTACTTTGTTCTTTGGGAGATTTTTCTTTAATAGTTGTTATATAATTATATATTATATAATTGTATTCAGGGTGTGACAAATGTAGGCTTACAGTTGTGATCATCAAAATGGAGTTTATTCTTGCACTATTTATTAATTATTATATTATTTTCCATGTGAACTGTACCCTACTTTTGTCCCACCCTGTGTATATAATTTTTCTCATTCCTAGAGTTTTTAAATCTCATATTTTGTACAACAGTTTTGCATAAGATCTATGTTTATTTCTTTCATTGCTTGTCTTTCTCACTTCCTAATCCCTAGTTAACAAGGAAGGTGCTTAATACATTTTTGTTGTTGAGTAAAGAATCCAAATTTTAATATAGCTTCTTAATGTTTCTTGCATTTTGTAGTATGAGGCTAAAACCATTGCGTGGTTTCAGTGTTGTGGCTGTATATTCCTTTTCTCTTCTTCTTTTTTTGTTTTTTTTTTCATTTTTCCGAAGCTGGAAACGGGGAGAGACAGTCAGACAGACTCCCGCATGCGCCCGACCGGGATCCACCCAGCATGCCCACCAGGGGGCGATGCTCTGCCCATCTGGGGTGTTGCTCTGTTGCATCCAGAGCCATTCTAGTGCCTGAGGCAGAGGCCACAGAACCATCCCCAGTGCCCGGGCCATCTTTGCTCCAATGGAGCCTTGGCTGCGGGAGGGGAAGAGAGAGACAGAGAGGAAGGAGAGGGGGAGGGATGGAGAAGCAAATGGGCGCCTCTCCTGTGTGCCCTGGCCGGGAATCAAACCCGGGACTCCTGCAAGCCAGGCTGATGCTCTACCGCTGAGCCAACTGACCAGGGTCCGTTTCTTTTTATTTATTTTTATTTCAAGCTCTTTTATAAAAGGAAATTGTGACTCTGCACATATATCATAATTTGCACCCAAAATGGTATTTTTCAGTTTTCCCTAGAGTATCCTAATCTAGATGGTTATCAGTTTAGGTTTGATAAATATTCAGACTTTATTATATTTCTTTATTTAATAATAGATTTATTATGGTTGTTATTTTTGAAAATATCTTCTAGCATGATATTTATTAGCATCCTCCAAGATATAATTACTATAATAAGTGCCCAAATCTTTGTCTCCCATTTACCTTTCTTACCAGAGCACAAAGTAAAGGACATTTCCTGTAGTGATTATTCTTGATTAACATTTGTACTTTAGTAATTTTTTTAGAAGATACTCTCATTCTTTACCACATTTCCAACAGAGAATGATGCTTAAACAGGTTGTTTGAAAAGTATATGACTACAAAAATCTTTTAAGAATCAAAAAGATAAGTTTTAAGATTATATAGATAAATTGGAAGGATCTGGTGTCAATGTTACTTTTCTTCAGTTTCCAGAGTTGATTGAGAGATAAATAGCATTTAAACCTGAAGTGTGAAACATTGTCTTCTGAGGATAATCCTAGAAATAGGTCACATACACAAATAATTTACTATAACCAATTTAATATTAGTTTGAAAAAAGCCAATTATCAAAATAAATATTTTGCCTTATTTAGACCAAAAGGGAAAAATGATCTGTAATAAAAAAAATTATTCAGCTATGTAAAAAATTATGTTAATTTAAATATTTATATGCTGTACTTCACTTTATTAAATGAACAGTTTAAAAGTGACACATCTGGTTGCAATAATTATTTTATAAAGTCAAACAGATTTCAGTTACTTTTGTTTCCTTGTAGTAGAACTTAGTAAGACCAATAACTCACATTTTGTCAGTTTTGTTTATTTAAATTTGATTTTGCTTTTAAATTATATGTTAATAATTGCCTTTAAAACTATTCAAACAAATGTTACATCAAATACCGTCTTGTATTTCTACACATGTTGCCTTTATTGCCTAAGTATGAAGAACATTGTCTTTGTACTTCAACATCTTTTCCTGCTTTTCAGCCATGCCATTTAGAACTCATCAATGAATAGGCCTTTCATTCCAAACCAGTGTCTTCAAAATGCTCCATGTAACTTCTTCAGGGCCCATAGCTGGACCTTCCTTAGCAAAGATATAAAATATGTACTTCAGTGCTCCAGGCTTAATTTCTATTGTCCTTTTATTATCATTTTTAGGTACTGTTTTTTCTCACTTAGCCATTATACCTTTCACCCATCAAACACTCCTGTCACAATCAAACCTATTCTTATTACATTATTGCATATCAAATCAGTCATTTGCCACTTGATTTGAATAATATAACTCAAGGTTTCTTTTATTAAATTAAGTATATTTTCATTTAAGCTTAATGTGGTATAGAATTTATAATGGAATGCTACTCAGCCATAAGCAATGATGACATATTCTAATTTACAACAACATGGATGGACCTTGAGAACATTATACTAAATGAAATAAGTAAATCAGAAAAAGCTAAGAACTATATTATTTCACACATAGGTGGGATATAAAAGTGAAACACATGGACATAGATAAAAGTTAAGTGGTTACTGGGTAGAAGGTTGGGAAAAGGGGAGCAAAGAAGAACAAATATATATCCCACACTGGTATAATATAAACTGAGACTCATGGACATAGATAAAAGTGAAATGGTTAATTGGGGGAGGGGTTATGGGGAGGGAGTAAAGAGACACAAATATACAGTGACAGAAAATGATTTGACTTTGGATGATGGGCACGCAATGCAATCAACATTTTAAATGCTATAGAGATGTTCACCTAAAACCTATGTACTCTTTTTTTTTAATTCTTTTTTTTTTTTTTACAAAGACAGAGAGAGAGTCAGAGAGAGGGATAGACAGGGACAGACAGACAGGAACGGAGAGATGAGAAGCATCAATCATTAGTTTTTTTGTGACACCTTAGTTGTTCATTGATTGCTTTCTCATATGTGCCTTGACCGTGTGCCTTCAGCAGACCGAGTAACCCCTTGCTCAAGCCAGTGACCTTGGGTCCATGCTGGTGAGCTTTTGCTCAAACCAGATGGGCCCACGCTCAAGCTGGCGACCTGGGGTCTTGAAACCTGGGTCCTCAGCATTCCAGATCGACGCTCTATCCACTGCACCACCACCTGGTCAGGCTAAAACCTATGTACTCTTATTGATCAATGTTATGCCATTAAATTTAATTTCAAAGTAAAAAAAATAAAAAGTAAAGAGAAAGTAAAGAAATATGATCTCTCTATTGAAATAATTTAAGGTATTAGGATAAAATAATTTTTCTTTTTTTTTTTTACTATTTTCTTTTGCTTTTCAAGAGAAGAAAGGCACTCAGATTATGCTATTGTAAATAGCATAAAAATTTTACACATCTCAAAAAGCAAACCAGATAAATATAATACAAGACATTGTTTTAATTTAACCTCTCTGGAGAAAGTATTGCTGCTTTCACACTTCAGTGAGAGTATCTAATCAAGTTTGCAAAAGATATAGCACCATAATATGATGCTGAAGAAAACAATAGAGATTTTTATTTGGAGAAGTTCTTGAAGACCTCAAGTGACACAGTAATCATAGTTTAACAAGTATTTGTTCATGATTTGTTTCTTCCCACTGAACTAAATCTTTACCTTATCCCAAAACTTAACATGAATTCACACCTATACACTTTTAAAAATCATACTGGGCCATAAATCTAAATTAAATAATAATCTGATAGCAAATTCTAATAGCAAACCATATACAAACTTAATTATAAATTTGACCCTAATCTTAAATCTCTATAAACCTATCTCTTATTCTAGCCATGAATACTAATAATAATGCATACCTAAATCTAAAAATAATCTAGGACACTCAGAGGCAAGAACACCAAATATACATTTATTTATTTATTTAGTTCGTTAGTTATCTATCTATAATTGATATAATTTATGACAGGTTAATTTATAATTAAGTATACATTGCTGATGGGTAGAATTTAATGTTTAATAAATCTTTGCAGAAAGGATGTTGAAATACTGATGCCTTTTACATTTTGTAGACTAATGTATATTTACAATCTTTTTTTAAGTGAGAGGAGGGGAGATAGTGAAACAAACTCCAGCATGGGTCTCAACTGGGATTGACTCTTCAACCCCATATGAGGCTGATGCTCAATCAACCAAGCTATTTTTTGCACCTGAAGCTGACTTGGTCAGACCAGCTGAACTATCTTCAATGCTTGGGCTGACACTCAAACCAACTGAGCCACTGGCTGCAAGAGGGGAAGAGGGAGAGAAGGAGGAGAGGGAGGGGAAGAGAAGCAGGTGATTGCTTCTCATGTGTGCTCTGACCAGGAATCAAACCTGGGACTTTTATACACTGGGTTAACACATTATCCACTGAGCCACTGGCTAAGGTCTATTTACAATCTTTAAATTATGTGTATAAATAGCTTTTAATGACTGAGGTCACAGTCATAATAAACCTAATAAATTATAAATATGTCTAAATATCTTGAAAATAATAAAAATTCTGAGATACGATTAAACTTGTTACTGAATATCACTGGATAGTGGGCTTATAGATAATTTTTCTCCTCCTCTCATCCAAATTTTCTCTGATATGTATAAATTAATTTCCTAAAAAGAAAAATATATTTAATGAAAGGTGCCATTGCAATTATTCATGAAACTTGAGTGTAAGATATAAATTTGATTATGTCTTAGATAAAGGGAGCTTTAAGTGCTTTTCAGGTGAATGCAAAGTTTACTTGACTTGGCAAATCAATTATTTAGGTAAAAATTTCACACTTATACATTTTCATGATTCTTTATTTTTTATTTTTATTTATTTATTTTTTTTGACAGACAAAAAGAGACAGAGAGAGGGACAGATAGGGATGGACAGGCAGGAAGCAACAGAGATGAGAAGCATCGATTCTTCATTGCAGCTCCTTTAGTCTCCTTAGTTGTTCATTGATTGCTTCCTCATATGTGCCTTGACTGGAGAACTACAGTAGAGCAAGTGACCCCTTGCTCAAGTCAGCGACCTTGGGCTCAAGCCAGTGACCTTTGGCTTCAAGCTAGCGATCATGGGCTCAAGCCAGCGACCATGGGGTCATGTCTAAGATCCCATACTCAAGCCAGCAACCCCATGCTCAAGCTGGTGAACCCGTGCTTAAGCCGGATGAGCCTGCACTCAAGGTGGTGACCTCAGATTTCAAACCTGGGTCCTCTATGTCCCAGTCCAATGCTCTATTCACTGCACCGCTGCCTGGTCAGGCTCCATAATTCTCTAGACAGGAAAGTTCCTACTCCTCCTCCTTTTACTCCTTCACCTTCTCATTCTCATTCTTCTTCTTCATCTTGTAATCTTATCAATGTTAAAATTTTATGAAGAACAAAAAATAACTTCTTGTCCTATACTTCTGATCAAATTCTGCAAATGTAAAAATATCTGAAAATAAAAATATCTGAATCATGTTCCATTTTTGCAGAGGTAGAATTAATTAATCCAAAGGTATTTTACAAAAAGGAGTACTTACTTAATAGGTCAAATAAAAAGTAATGAATTTTTTCTCTTTAGTAAGTAAATAGAGGAGAATGGGCAGGAATAGAGACAGTGAGGAAGAAGTTTCCGTACTCTTTAGAACACTTAATGTGTTACTAAAATAGTGTCATGCAGAGTTATAAAACTGATCATAATGCTTTACTTTTTAAACTTATTTAAGATGTTAATTTGGTTAAAATATATTGATAGAGAAAAAGAATCAAATCTAGTATTACAATAAACATAATGTTATTAAATAAGTATTGATTCCTTAACTCTGGTCATTTTGAAATTTAGTTTTTTAGTGTACTGTGAGAATTAATAAGGAAGTTGCATGGTAGACTACACTGTCTCATTCATATGTTGATATATTCTATTCACTTTTCAGATTTCTATTCAGGGCAAAATTCCAAGTTATTAAATGGAAATCACTCATATTATCGCAGAAACTATTCACTTACTAACAATAACTTACTTTTTCCTGTAAACTTTCTTCATTCTTTCTCACCCATGAGCCTATCCTGGACTAAAATGTCTAATTTCCAAGTAAGATTAAGGACACTATGTCTAACAATTTTTTTCTTTATACATTCAGCTTGTATTATACTACTTATATTTAATTTTATGTTGCTTTAAAGGTACTCTAGAGTTGTTCACTTATCTTTCTAAGACCAAGAATCTTATTATCTTTCTATTTCTTTCCTCAACCACAACATAATGCGCTGGATAATATTAAATGACTAAACTTTATACAATTACAAGAAATCGTCCATATTAGATTTACTCCTCTAAGATTAGTTCGTTATTTTTCCCCTTTTTAACCCACTATGTGCTTGTACCTTTAGTAAAACCCTAGGATTATTCATTAGAAATTTGTTCAGAATACCTTATGAAATCATCCTTCACATGAGAAAGTGACCTCCTAATTGAAACTACAAATCAATGAACAGAAAACAAGAGAAGCAAAAATTTGGTACAGATACAGTTATTAGAATAAGAAAAATCTATTCTGCCTGTTCAAGCACTCTTTTCTACAACACAAAATTTTGACATAGGTGTGAATAGCATTGTGGAAACCAAGTAAAAAAAAAACAAATAATGAAACCTACTGTTTTCAAGTGCACTTTAAGAAAATGGTTGAAGGTAAAATGCTTTTGAAGTTTGTAACCAGAAATTTTAAAAATCGAGGTGCAAAAGGGAGAGAGTTTATTTATCACAGCTGGTTGTATACATTCTCTGCAAACACCTGCATAAAACTGGCATTCCTCCTCTAACTCAGTTTTGAAAAGCTCTAAAAATTTATTTTGAAATGTGTTCATAAGGCCAAAGAGCATCAAGGCTTTGGGTTTCCTCCGTTTATCCTTTTCATAGCTATCCTGTTAGCTTTCTTTAAGGACAAAACATGCTTAGTGCTTCACTGCAGCTATTAAGTTATTATTTTTTTTTGTAGCTCCAAAATGTCAAATTACGCAGAGCATTAACATCCAAGAGACGCTTTCTTTGATTTCTCAGTTGCCTGTATCTTTCATTCCCGATGCTACCTATCCCCAACATTTCTCAACCACGTACCTCTAAAGCACACATTTACTGAAAACATTTGTAAAGTGAATGTTAAAAAAAATGCCTGTCACCTTCCATAAGAATCTTTGCTATTTCTCTGTAGTTTTCAGCCCTGACATTTCAGTAATTGCTTCAACCTTAGTGCAGGCAGGCTTTGTGCCTTCCCTAGATGAAACATTTCCTAGACTTCTTATTTTAGAAGTTCTCCCCTTTGATTACTAAGCACTAAGTTTTTCCTCGGCCCCAGCCAAGGCTGCTTTTAGCCTGTCAACATGTCTGAATCAAGTTTTCCTCGGTGAAAATGGAGTCCCTACAGTGAAAAGTAGTTTCATCATTTCCTGTCTCCTGTTAAGCTCCATCTGGGTGAACTAAATTTACTTGTGAAAATCATTTCTTCTTCTTTTTGGTAATTAGGCTGACTAACATTTTGTAATACTGCAAAGCCACTGGAAAGAGATGTTTATAAGTACATCCAAATATTAGTAGCTTATGTATAGTTTGTTGACAATCAAGATCATTTCAGATTGTAATAAAGCCCTGCAAGGAATTATAGATGCTTGGAGAGGAAATAAGCCAACATTAAAGGAATGAATATGAAGTCACCCCTATTATTTTTGCTCAGTGTACTAGACACTTTGCCGTACTTGAGTATATCCTGTTTGTATGAGAGGTGGTGGCAGGAGGGAGTGGAGAGGACTAGGATGCTGTGCATTTCAAAGAGGACATTGTGGAGTTATAAACTGGCATGGCCTGACCAGGCAGTGGCACAGTGGATAGAGTGTCGGACTGGGATGTGGAGGACCCAGGTTCAAGACCCCGAGGTCGCCAGCTTGAGTGTGGGTTTATCTAGTTTAGCAAAGCTCACCAGCTTGGACCCAAGGTCATTGGCTCGAGCAAGGGGTAACTTGGTCGGCTGTAGCCCCACAATCAAGGCACATATGAGAAAGCAATCAATGAACAACTAAAGTGCCACAACAAAAAACTGATGATTGATACTTCTCATCTCTCTTCATTCCTGTCTGTCTGTCCCTATCTATCCCTCTCTCTGACTCTCTCTGTCTCTGTAAAAAAAATAAAAAATAAAAAACTGGCATGATTTCTAGAGAGATCTAATATAATCGTCTAATAAGTTTGAGGGTAATAAAATGTGAGATCAAGATACCTAAGTAGTAGGCAACTATAAAGGGCATGGCTGCAAAACCTCTAATGGCAATAGTAATTGTTAGAAATTTAAAAACTTTGAAAATCACTTGAACATTTTATTCATACTCTCACTTATTGGGAGTTGCCAATAGTGTTGGCAGGACAGTGTTGTGATTAATACTCCCTTGTGTTTCCCCTCACAGTTTCTTATGATTTATGACCACTTTCATAGGCACTCCACTAAGCATTATGCATTATGCCTCAGGGAAAAGATAGCACCAAAAAAGGAAGAGGAAATAAGAAGTCCATTCCTGGGTTTTGAGTTTCACAAGCAAACAGAAGCATTTAGGCTACAAGAACAAATTTAAAGTATTATGACAAATCTTGGCAGTTTCCCTGCCTCAAACTCTACATCTATTCCTACTCTATACCAGGCAGTTTTCTTGACTTTAAAGAGAAGCAGAATGAGGGGTAGTGGGGACAGAGAAAAGAGCTAAAATGCTAAGCTTAGTGGCTCAATTTATTCACCAAGCTTATGTGCTAAGGTGAGTCCTGAAATTGTTGCATGATAATTCAAGGCTGACCTGGTTTGCAACAGCCTTTCAGAGTTCCTCTTAACCCAAGATCAGTAGGTCTACTCTTGTGTGCTTCAGAGTATCATGGGACTAGTATAAGGACTTAGGCAGTCTGACCTATTTCTTTACTGTTGACATAGGACAGAAAAGGAAAGGATCTCAATATGGCATAAGGTCCAAACTGGGACCACTCAGCACATATTTTGTGGACTGAGTTTCATTTGATGCCCATGAAAACAGATACTGAGATAGAACAGTTATGCCAACCCCAATTTTATGCTATCTAGCCCACCTCTCCACCTGAAATCTCAGGAATTTAGATGTGACTAAATGGTCAAGGGTAGTAACTCTAAAACGGCTTGATTATGAATCCCCAGTCAAGTTAGAAGAGCTCATACTAAAAATAATCAGTATTACAGAAACACAAAGTTATGCTTTCTTCTCTGAGTTAGTGAATGAAGACTACAATACCTTATACCACTTGATTATATAATAACAAGTTAAATCCTTGATGTATATCTAATACAGAGTCATTATTTTGAATTACCTCTAAAACCAGAACAGAAAGACTATCTCAGAACATTCTTAATATCAGAAGAAAAAATAAAGCTACACAATAATTTTCAGAAACATTGAACAATATGTTAGATTCACTGTAAGCAAAGAGAAAATAGCTATATTTTAAATTGGGCAAATATATTAAATTCCCTATAGGTAAAGAAATCAGAAATGTTTTCCTTTGTACTAAATCTCCTACATTTTTCCTCCAACACTTGGGCTATGGAAAATAAAACAACGAAGTATTTTTTGTCATTGTTTTTTATTTCCTCTTTTATCACTGCTTTCTTTTCTTCATTAATTGTTTTTATTTCTCTTTCATTCTTATATATCATCTTTATCTTAGTTCCTGCTCATTCAATTTCTCCATTTTCCTTTTTCCTTCCTATGGTCTCATAAATCAATAGATTAAACATAAAAATACAGCACAGAACAAAACTGATTAAATACAAATTTATTTGTTTTTGGTAAGCTAAAGAACCTTCTTCACTCACAATAATTAAATGGATAATTAAAAAATGAACAGATTGTTTCCAAAAAAGTTAAATGTTCAAAGGAATATGAAAAAATATTTGATCTCACTTATAGTTAAGAAAAGCATAAAGCAAAATATATTTTTCCATATCAGAGTTGCCAACTTTTAAAGTTGCTTAAGTTGTACAGTTAAAATAACTTACAATTTTATGTTTCAATGATACCTCAATAAAGCTGAAAAAAAAGTTGGTGAGACCCAACTATTAAAAAATAGGGCCCTGGCTGGTTGACTGAGAGCATCAGCTCATTGTGCAGACATCCTGGTTTGATTCCCGGTCAGGGCACACATGAGAAATGACTATCTGCTTCTCTCCTGTACCCTCTCCCCCTTCTCTCTCTCTTACCCTCTCTCAGCCAGTGGCTCAATTGGTTTGAGCATTGGCCCCAGGTGCTGAGGATAGTTTGGTTGATTTGAACATCAGCCTCAGATAGGGGTTGCTGGGTGGATCCTGGTTGGAGTGCATGCGGAATCTATTTCCCCAATGCTCACTTAAAAAAGAAGGAAAGAAAGAAAACAAAGGAAGGAAGGAAGGAAGGAAGGAAGGAAGGAAGGAAGGAAGGAAGGAAGGAAGGAAGGAAGGAAGGAGGGAGGGAGGGAGGGAGGGAGGGAGGGAGGGAGGGAGGGAGGGAGGGAGGAAGGAAGGAAGGAAGGAAGGAAGGAAGGAAGGAAGGAAGGAAGGAAGGAAGGAAGGAAGGAAGGAAGGAAGGGAAAGAGGGAGGGAAGGAAGGAGGGAGGAGAGAGAGAGAAAGAAAGAGAGAAAGAGAGAAAGGAAGAAAGAAATAAGATATGTGCAGTGAAATGAGATGTGGAAAACTCTCCATATTTATTACTACAAGAAAAAATAAAGTATTATGTTTTTGCAATATGATACATTTTATGTGAACACAAAGAATGTAGCTATCTATATCTATCTATCTACAATATCTATCTATCTATCTATCTATCTATCTTGATGATTGAATAATAGATATTTATCTATGATTGAATAAATAGAAATCTAAATGAAGATAGATGGAGAATGAAATGCTGATGAAGTTAGATGGTATGTAACAACCTTTTAGAAAGATATAAAAATTGGTAGCAATAGTTAACTGCTGAAAAAGATAAGAGAGCTAGGGTGAAATGGGTCAGGCTTTAATTTTGTGATTTTAGAAACTATTCAAACATTCTTAACATGACTTACTTCTTCTTTTTCCTAACAGAAGAGGTTTTTCTGGGTTCAGATATTACTGAACATTTATTTTTTATGTCTTTATATTAAACCTATTAAAATGTTATTTTAAAAATAAAATTAAAATAAATTTCTACCTCATTTCTCTCATATACTTTTAGGTATAAGTTTTTAAACAGTAGAATATTTAATACAATCTCCTTTGGAGCACTGCTTTCATTAGGATAGCATGAAAAGTCTTTTCGAGTCTTTTAATATAAACCACTTGGTAGATTCTCCCTGTCCTCATTCTGACTTGGAGTTGCCGAGGCACTAAGACCAAATACATGCCTAACACTTGCATAGAATTAATGTTAGCTGAAACTGTCTGATGTACACTAAGACACTGGTAATTGATAAACTTTTATGTATCATTCTTCTAAAAATGTTTATATTTTAAAAACAGAAAATTCACAAATAGCTTACATGTTATGGTAGAATTTCAGCTATGATTTATATGTTTAAAAATATGAGTATATTGGAAGTAATTTGTATTTTTTCCTGAAATGGGGTCACATAAGAATGGCACAGTCTGTTTAGAGGTAACAGAGTCTCGTATCAGTCAGGATAGGATAGGTTCTGCTCTGGTAACAAAATGTGAAAGAAAGTGTCAGTGGCTTAATATAACAAAGCATATCAAATGAGCTCCCTTGATAGTTATTGCAGGAAAGCTTGACCTGAAGAATTGAGCAAAGACAATTGTGTCTATAGACAGAACTGACCCACTTCTCTTCCACTCACATTTTATTAGTTAACAAGGTCATATCGCGGGCCTAACTGCAAGAGGCATGGGATTCTCTACCCATACAGAGAAGAGAACAGGAGGCTGGAGACAGTAGAAATGTCTACTAAAGTGAACTTTTATCTGTCCTACTGAACTCTTTTTCCAAGCATTTGATGAATACTAATAGAAGAAACAGTACAAAATAATATTAAATATCTTTAGTCCAATTCTCTTTGCTAAATAACTCTACCTCTTTTTATTTTTATTACTATTATTTTTAGCGAGAGAGACAAAGACAGACAGGAAGGAAGAGAAATGAGAAGCATCAACTGGTAGTTGCAGCACTTTAGTTGTTCTTTGACTACTACATGCCTTGACCCAAGGGTTCCAGCAAAGCTAAGTGACTCCTTGCTCAACCCAGTGAGCTTGGGCTCAAGCCAGCAACCTTGGACTCAAGTCAATGACCTGAGTCTTCAAGCCAGCAACCATGAAGTTATGTTTATAATCCCATGCTCAAACCGACAACCCCACACTCAAGCCAGCAGCCCTGCTGTCAAGCTGGTGAGCCTGCACTCAAACCAGAGGCCTCAGGGTTTCAAACCTTTGTCCTCAGTGTCCCAGGCCGATGTTCTATTCACTGCATCACCACCTGGTCAGGATAATTCCCCCTCTTTTCAGTCTCTAATATGAACTCTACTTCTAATTTTTTATTTAATTTTCTAAAACTTTTTTTCAGAACTCTTCTTTGAAAGCTAGATGTTAATCTATGTAATGTAGTGAGAACATAGAAAAGAATAGTAGTAGGAAAGCAAATATTCAAGGCAGATCTTAATTCAAATCCCAGCTCCAAAATTGACTAGCTATGTGGTCTTCCTGCTTTTAGCTGGAATTCGGGATGATCTATGAGTAAGGTTTTACAAAGGCCAAAAAAAGTTTGTGAATTCTTAGTCTAGTGCCTAGCACAGAGTTAAGTACTCAGTAAATGAATTGCTTCAGAGATGGGCACTCACATAGGGTAATGGATTTATCCTCATTTTCTCTGTAAAGAATTCTATGTACAGAGGTGAGAAAAGCAAGTTTATTTATGCTATTCATTGAAAGCTTGACTACTCCTGTGAGCCTTTGAAGAGATGATTAGTAGTTAAAGTATTAGAAGTTTGTTGTCTTTTTATTAAAAACTAAGCGAATGCCTCTAATACAATTTTGAAGTTATGGTTTTGGCATAGTTACTATAAAGGCAATTTTGTTCTCAGGTGTTTCTTTCTAAAACACACTGTTAAAGTTTAATTCTTGCAGTGCACGTACTGTATTATTAATATTTGAATTTTAAAACTTCAAATTGAATGTACCATACAATTCAAATAAAGTATCTTTTAACTTCAACTACCATGATATACAAGAAAGGTTTTTAAAAGAGTACATTTATTATTTCAGTATATCCTTATGAGCAGGAATTGCAAAGTTAGTCCCAAATGCTTTGCCATGTTCTGTTTTTATATTATAAAAATAATCCGGAAGGCATAGCTGATCTGTGTATTTCCAGACTCACAATAAAAAAGGTGTAATTTCTCATGAGTGATGGTTTTACTAGAGACTGCAGTTTTCATAAAACATTTGGATTACAACAGCTAAACCGTTTCCAATTTTTCTTAGACATAAATATAATATCCCTACATAGCACAACAAAATTTTTAACTTATTTTTCCTTTTTTTTGTCAGCCCCTGTATTCTCTGAATAAATCAAGACCTGTTTACATTATGTTCACTGTTCGGCTTTTTTCCCATCTAGTTTAACATGTGTAGTGAATGTAATATATTCATTTTCCAAGAAACTTTTCTGTTCTTCTGACACCATGCTAGATTCAGCTAGACACCATCAGAGTCAATGAGAGCTTTGGTCAGTTGCCCTCCTAGCTAAGTCTGATGACCAGAACACATTCTTACAACGTAGCTCACATTTTTTCTCTCCCTTGCCAATGACCCATTGCATAATAGCCCCATATGGCTTATATCTTAAGTCATGCAATCCTTATTAACACAATCTTTTTTTTTGACAGACTTTAAAGATTTACACATTTGAAGCTATCTTTCTGCACACTTGACCTTAACGTAATTCTTCTTAAACCTTACTTTCACCTACTTCTCGAACCACCAAAGTCATTTAAACTATCAGGATGGGCTATTGATCCCCAGTGATGTTCACTGTAATCACAATGAGCAGTCCTTGCTGAGGCTTAACCTCTTATTGCTACAAATCTTACCCAATTTCAAACTCCTGGTTCTATGTTCCCAATTTTAATCATATCTCTAGTCCTTAGGGTTTAGTATAAATCTTGGCTTTTGTTAACATTAAGAACTTCTTACTCTGTCTACATACACTATCTTCTTGATGCTGACAGTCAAGCCTTAATACCAAACACTACATATTACCTTACAGGTACTGATAAGAGAAATACTTTCATGTGGGAGAATTATGGAATGAATCATTAATGTTCCTTTGAGGAAATTTTTTTAATGATATGCCCAAACGATTTTCCACCTAGATTTGAGGACAGCATAAATATTTCCTATTCATTTGTTGCAGTCATTTGAGGCTCTAGCATGTGCCACGCAGTGAATTAGATGCCAACGGTAAAGTGATTGCTAAGAGAGTCATGATTCCTGCTTCCCTAGAGCTTACAGTTTAATAGAGAAGATGGATAACTAAACATGAGATTATAGTACAGGATGATAAAATTTATGATCATTTGTCAGTAAACATATGAAATAGTCAGATTAATACTTTTTTAGATTATTATTTATTCATTTTTAGAAAGAGAGGAGAGAGAGCAAGAGAGACAGAGAGAAGGGGGAAGGAGCAGGAAGCATGAACTCCCATATGTGCCTTGATCAGGCAAGCCCTGGGTTTTGAACTGGTGACCTCAGCATTCCCAGGTTGACACTTTATCCACTATGCCACCACATGTCAGGCAGTCAGATTAATATTTTGAAAGAATAATCATATAACTGAAGTGACAGTGGTGTGAGTATTCCTTGTAGAGCAAACATCATGTGCAAAGGTACTGAGAATTTTTGTTTGCTTCCTGCAAATTGAAATCCTGTTACATAAAATTTTAGAATCATCCCGTGGCCTTAATATTATATTTTTCCACTTTAGAGTGTGGCAGATTGGGTTGAAAACAATCATAGTGTCAGAATATAAAGCTGTCACATTAGCTTTGTCACTGAGCAGGTCCAGGAGTGTGGCATGGATTTCTATTGCCTCATTTTTCTCATCCTCACCCTGCCATCTCATATTGTTACATGAAAATGTACTCACAGACTTTTGGTGTCACAGAATAAGAATGAACATATCTGAAGAGAATTGATTAGTTTTCTTTCTAGTTGAGATGTGCAACATGCCCTGGATGATGCAGCTTTAGTGAGCATGACAGGCAAGAATAAATAAATAGTTATTCTCCGGAGCTTGGGTTCCCTCTCTATTGCTAGGAGAACTCTCTACCATTTGAAAGGAGGCTTTAGATCAGCCAACGTAAAAAGTTAAGTATATTTGATTTTACCAATCTTAGAAGGGATACTCAAGATAAAACACTTTGTTTCCCTAGAAAAACTGCCTTCAACTTTTTAAAAAAAAGGAAGAAGAAAAAAAAACTAGAATCTAAATGGAAGAGAATGTCAGATGTGACATTTTCCTTTGTCCCAGAATAGTCACTAGAAATCAAAGTTGAGACAAATAGGAAACAATTACTCAAATTCTACAGAGAATTGCAAAAAAATTGGGGTTAAACACCAAGTTATACAAATAAAACAACAAAAGTGATAGAGTGCCACTCCCAAGATTAGGTTGCAGAAAAGCTCTGGCTACTGTTTTGCTTACTCTGTTTCACCATTTATCTTGCTAACTGAGGGAAATCACAGGCCATGTTGTGAGCTACTCCAAGGACAGGTCCACACAATAAGAAACTAACATCTATGATTATCAACAGCTGGGAGAACCTGAGACTTGCTGAGTGGGTTGAATTGTATGATCCCCAAATTCATATTTTGGAGTCTTACCCCCCAACCTAGTACCTCAGAATGTGACCATATTTGGAAACAAGGTATTTTCAGAGATAGTTAAATTAAAATGAAGGCATTAGGGTCAGCTCTGATCTACTATGACTAAGGTCTGTAATATAAGAAGAGGAATCTTAGATACAGACATATAAAGGGAATATGATGTGTAGATATAGGGAGAAGAGGGCCAACTACAAGCCGAGGAGCAAAGCCTGGAACAGAGCCATCACTCACAGCCTTTTGAAGGCAACAACCCTTGATCTCGAACATCTAGCCTGCAGAATTGTGAGAAAGTAAAATATGTTGTTTAAGCCTCGCATTCTATGGTACCTTGCTAGGCAGTCCTAGCAAACTAATACTCCTGCCTATCATCATGTGTGTGAACTTGTTAGTAGAACTTTGAGGCCTGTCAACAGCCAATTAAGTGATTTTGGAAGATCCTTCCCCAAACTAAACCTTAAGAAATGATTACAGAAGGACTAGAAGCACTAGAAATAAGTAAATCAGTAAAGAAAATCTAGTATGTGGTGAAAAGTGATGGATATGTTGGATTTAGTTGAAAACTAAAAGTGAATTTTACCAAAGGAGTTATGGATATTGGAGCCTGGAGTTCAAGGGTAAGGCTATTTCACATTGATATAAAAATCTGTCATGAAGACAAATTACATCTCTCATGTAGAAAATACATGATGAGAAAAATCACTATTGTAGGGATAAAATATTAGATCATAGAATTAGAGTGGGAGAGAGGATCCAGCAGAAGATCCCAAGGAGAAGGAAAAATTCCTAAAAGTATGATAGCTGCAAGTGCATCTTGAAACCCAGAAAAGATAACCTAATTTTGAAGTTAATAAAATAAAAGAAAGTTTCGAGATAGATTTCCATTGGGTTTTTTTTTCTCCCTAGATGAGAATATATACCAAAAAATAATTTTGACAACCCTCATTTTCCTCACTTCCCTTCGTTCATCAGTCACCTTCGGTGGCTCCTATTACTGTGAGGGTCCATTTTAGTTACAACCTGGATTTCCAATCCTCCTAACAGTTGCTCCAGGCCAACCCTTATTGTCTCTATCAAGTGTCTGTCATTCTCTCTGGGTGACACTTCTTTTCTGGCTCATTCCATTTCCTTATTACCTCCTCTTATATACAGTTTACTCTTTTTAACTTCATACCTCAAAAATTTAATAGAAGTTAAATTTGAATAGTATGCAATTTATATTTCTTTTGTACATTTCTGTGTTTAAAGTACTTAATAATTTATAAAAAATGAATATTTAGAAGCCATGGGAAATTATACTTAAAAAAATAAAAATTGTTCATAATCTTACTACCTATTGGTGATTGCTATAAAATTTTAGTTCATATCTTTTCAGTTTTTTTCTGTGTATATGTCTATATGTAATTATTTTATTGAGTGTTTTAATTATTTATATTGGGATTACAGTTTATGGCATACTATAATCCACTTTTATCACTTAAAATGTATGATGGAAAGTTTCACAACAGCTTTAAATTTTTTTAGGTATAATTTTTAAGGCATGATTTTTATATGTGATAAACTTTGTATATCCTAGTTTATGTAATCAGTCTACTACTATTTGTCACTAAAATGATTTTCCTGTTTATAGAAATGCTTCTTTGTAAAACACCTTTTAAGAGAAATTTTTAGAAGAGGATAAGCATATTCCTAAGGCATGTGATTTGTATTGTCAAATAGTTCTACAATAATGTTGTATAATCAATATGGGAGAATTAGCATATTTATAATATACCTGCTTCTTAGCCAAAATATAGGAGATCTCTCCACTTAGACTTTGTTCTGAGGTAATTTAAAAAACAAAATTTGCATATGTTCTATGTATTTTTTAAAAATCTATGTTTTTAATATTTTTATCTGAGATAAAATTTTTCTTGCATTTTTTCTGTGCAGTCCAAACCCAAGACATCTAACAGAAACTGAGCACAATATTCAACAATCTCAAACTTATCTTCTTAATCCTTTAATTATACAGTAGAGTGTTTTTCTTTTTTTCTCTCTCTTTTTTTTTTTTTACAGAGACAGAGAGAGTCAGAGAGAGGGATACACAGGGACAGACAGACAGGAACAGAGAGAGATGAGAAACATCAATCATTAGTTTTTCATTGCGACACTTTAGTTGTTCATTGAATACTTTCTCATATGTGCCTTGACCATGGGGCTACAGCAGACCAAGTAACCCCTTGCTCGAGCCAGCGACCTTGGGTCCAAGCTGGTAAGCTTTGCTCAAACCAGATGAGTCCGGGCTTAAGCTGGCGAGCTCGGGGTCCTGAACCTGGGTCCTCTGCATCCCAGTCCAATGCTCTATCCACTGTGCCACCTCTGGTCAGGCAACAGTAGAGTGTTTTTCAACTCACAGTTCTTCAAACGCTATGGTCAAATTATGCCACTTCCTACTGTTTTTTCTGTTTTCTCACTTCTGGAACCAAACTTTATAAAACTGACACCTATTTTGATTGGAAAATACTTTACCAAAGTAGTTGGATAAAGGTGTTGATAGTTTCCTTTGTTTTACAACACAAGTAAATAGCATTCCCATCTTACATGTTTTGTATCAAAGGAAATACAAATCTTTGTATTTAAAGACTAATAACATAGTCTAGCAGGTAAAATGAGAGACAAAGAGCATCTCTTCATATTTCATACCACCACTATCTCATGTAACTTCATAATATACAATTCAAGCAAAATAGAAACACATGTAACTGTGATGGGTGAACACTTTAGAAACTTGGCAGCCACAGGATATAATTTCCCACAGTGTATGTAGATTTTCTCTTGTAAGGAAGTTATCTTATTAATGCTATATATATTAATAGCTCTTACTTTGATCTTTCATCAGAATTTGTAAGAGTTGTCTTTTTTTTTTTTTTTTTTACAATAAAGTGTATGTTTTAGCAGTTATTATCAGAATTGAGCTTCATTTTCACCTGGAAACCAAGAAACAGAGATGGGATGCTCAAATCTTGAAATTAAAAATTATACATCAAAAGGACTTTAATTTGTCTTTCTTAAGATCTAGGTTAATACTTATTTCACTCCGAAATAAGTAAATCAGAAAAAACCAAGAACTGCATGATTCCATACATTGGTGGGACATAAAAATGAGACTAAGAGACATGGACAAGAGTGTGGTGGTTATGGGGGGGGGGGAAGGAGGGAGAGGGGAAAGGGGAGGGGGAGGGGCACAAAGAAAACTAGATAGAAGGTGACAGAGGACAATCTGACTTTGGGTGATGCGTATGCAACATAATTGAATGATAAGATAACCTGGACATGTTTTCTTTGAATATATGTACCCTGATTTATTGATGTCACCCCATTAAAATTAATAAAAATTTATGTATTAAAAAAAGATCTAGGTTAATAAACTTAAATTAACTCTTACTAAAAATTCAAAAAATACAAAATATTTAAAAAATCTTAACATAAATAATTGCCTTAAAATGTCTCTGCCTTCTAAATGTTTTCTCTTTTAGAATTAGTTTATCATTAGCTATTCAGAAAGATCTCTAGCACCACTTGCTCAAAACCAATAGAATATGAAGCTAAACTAGTTATCATGACATAAGTTCTACAAGTATCACAGTGAGAGTCTGTGTATGGCTTTTAGAACTATTTCTTCTGTTTAGGAGCAAACATTCTGGATGTTGTAAATAGACACCATTATTTCTCCACTTACTGATGAGCACTGAAGGATGTGTGTACTTACACCACTTTCTTCTGCGTGGAGGTTAAAAAAATAAATTCTCCAGCCCTGGCCAGATACCTTAGTTGATTAGAGCATTGTTCCTAAAATGCAGAGGTTGCTGGTTCAGTCCCTGGTCAGGGCACATACAGGAACAGATTGATGTTCTTGTCGCCTCCTTTCTCTATTTTTCTCTAAAATCAATAAAATAAACATTAAAAATAAATAAATTATCTAATAACTTAAAAAAATAAATAAGTAATTTAGTACAGCAATCTGCAGCTAAACACAAATATGCTCAACATTTTAAAAACCATTGTGTTAGCTTATTTTTTGGAAAACACTCTGTTAAGTATATTAAGATAATATTATACAAAATCAGTATTTCAGAAAGTTTTGAAGCAGAAATAAGGTAGATTTGAGAAATGATAGATATGGTAAAAAAGATTTAACATTCTTCTGTCTGGCAAAGAAATCTTTCACTTATAGATAAAATAATGCTCTAGTATAGTTCAATTTTGGTCCTTGTCACAGTTTCAAAACATAGGAGGCATTTAAATTAAAAAGAAGGAAAGAAGGAAAGAAAAAAGTTAAGTAGGCCTAGCAAGTTTGGCTTTTATCTTAAGGTGGTGGTAAGTGGCCTAAATTTGTTTATATCTTTCCTCACAGTGTTATTTTGTATTTATTTCTCTTTAAAAGTTGCATGGGTAATATCTTGCTATTGATTCACAATGCATTTATATTATTACAATTTATATACAAAATTATCCTCCTGCATAGGTTGGATAATTGGCTGAAAATTGAGTCAATTGGGGGAAATTATAGTACATTAGCTAATTGTCTAAACGCATTTTTTGACTTGGGTAGAAAATGTACTGTTTACTGACATCAAAGCTGAAGTGATTATTCTCAGTAGAGGAAGCAGTGAAATGAATCACCTGACCTTGGACCTGACACACACCAGCCAATAATCAGAGGAACTACCTGATGACCTCCTGGACCAAACACAAGTGATATATTCAGAAAAACATATTCAGCTAGGCTTCTTTTTTCCTATTTCCTCCATCTTTTAGTGGGCAAAAAGACATTTTAAGAAAACCAATCTTTTGAAGTTTGCTTTAGAGTTCTACATGAAATATGCATAATTTCCTCTTGGATTCTACCCAGTTTAAGGTTATAATTGATTGCTCAGAGAGCAGTCATAGATAGTCACTATTAGAAATGTTTATTTCACATCTTTACTGTTATGTCTTTTTTTTTTTTTGCCAGTTGGTAAAAAGAGCCCTTCCTTGTACTACGTGTTCTTATTCCAGATAAGACAGTGCAAACACTCACTTCAACTTCTTTCTGGCATACTTGTGGCTTTAGTGACGTAAGCATTTCTGTGCAGATGAGTTTATATAGATGAAGTACTTAATAGAGGGAAGAACCCGTTGCAGTATTCAGCATCAGTATAATCCATTTGACTCCTTGCCCATGATCAGGCTTCTGGGATGCCTCAGACTGAGAGAATGTGGGCCAATTATTTTGCAACAGAGAGAAGAGATGGTAGAATGGAGGGCATTTTTTCCCTAATACAATGTATATTTCACACACACACACACACACACACACACACACAAGCAAAGGTTACTTGTGCTGTGAGCCTGCAATATGCGTTTCTTAATAAAACTTATCTATCATAACTCAACCAACTCCAGTGTTCATATTCCACAAGCAATCTAATGACCCTGAAATTGCTCATATTGGAGTAACTCATTTGAAACTTTGGCTTACAAACTGTCATGGCAAATGATATGTTACAAAAATAAAGAGTACAGTTACATATAAGAAATGTTATATTATGAATTTAATACATTAAAATTAAAAAAAAATCCTTGGCAGTGTAAAACATTTGAAATTCAATGTATGTTCCCAAATAAGCATAGAAGATATTGCTATAAAATACATTTTTTTTGGTTTAAATATTCTGTTTCTAATGTAATGAGATATATATTCACAGAAGTTTGTGTAGTATCACAAAAAGATAAAACTAACCTGATTGTCTCTGAGTATTTTCTTTGGTGCCATTAATTTAAAAACAAAACAATAATGACACACTTTTCTCTCTTGCTTACTTAGTTACTCAGTTCTTCCATTATGAATGAAAACTACATTTTATAATTTCAACAAATACATGTAAATCATTATAGAAATAAAATTTATCTTCTCCCACATGTTTGTGCAATGAATTGAAGGCATTATTTCTAAAATTGGTTTCACATGAGTCCCATTTTTCTGACAAATGGAAAGAAATGTTTTAAGCTTTAATTTTTTGTAATCTTTATTCTGAAAGGAAGAGCATTCAATGAGCATTAACATGAAAGCTAGCACTCTGGGCACAATTAATGTCTACCTCATCACCAGACATGAAAGAAAAGTGAATAACAGAGAACAAGTCTGTTAAATGTGCCATAGAACGAAGGCTTTAAAAAAAAAAACAAAAAAACAAACAAAAAAAACAGTAAAAGCATCAAGTAACCGGATTTAATCTGAGAGAGAAAACTGTCCAGAATCACTGCCATTACGGTATGAATCACTATCATGTTTCTATAAGTGGCTAGAAAAAGAATTACTCAGTATATTCTTGGTCTTTTGAAAAATGTTAAATTGTCATCTGACCAAAGGCCCTTTTTGAACCACACTTTGAACTGACAGAACAGCATTCACTTTATACAGATCAACCATCCTAAGAATTAGTCACATTGATTTAACATGTTTAATCTCACAGAATTCCTCCAGGACATTTGCTGTGATACCACTTTCTATTTCACCTCCAGTCAGCATGAGGAGAGATCTGAGTCTTAATGTGTTTCTCTAAACAGCCCATCGGCTACATTGTTTTTGGTCAGTGGAAGCACCTCATGGAAGCATTCAAAAACCCACTTTTGCAAACAAAGGTTAGTATTCCTGTGGCATTCAGTTTCACCGTCAGATAAGAATCTTTGAAATGAAGTAAAGATAAAATCCCGTTAAAGACAAGCATACAAAAATCCTGCTCTTTGAAACACTTTCCCATGTTATTGTGGGCTCCTGTCCATTGAAGTATTCCTATAAGCAGATTAGAACTACAATGATATTTAGTTCAAAGCTAGTTGAAGAAAGTGGAGTAGAGTGTTTTTTATATTCTACTGTATCTTTTTAGAATAATTCTGAAATAATTTCTACCATCACCTCTTACCTGGCTGTTTGCCGTCCTCAGCAGTAAAATTACCTGGAAGGGCCTTGGCCAGTTGTCTCAGTGGTAGAGCGTTGGCAAGCATGTGGATGTCCCGGGTTCAATTCCTGATCAGAACACACAGGAGAAACAACTATCTGCTTCTCTTCCCCTCTCCTTCCCCCTTCTCTCTCTCTTCCTCTCCTACAGCCACAGCTCCATTGGTTCTAGCGCATGGGCCCAGGATGCTAAGGATGGCTTGGTGAAGCCTCCTATTCAGGCACTAAAAATAGTTCAGTTGTGAGCATGGCCCCAAATGGGCAGAGCATTGGCCCCAGACAGGGGTTGCTAGGTGGATCCCCGTCAAGGTGCATGCAGAAGTCTGTCTGTCTCCCCTCCTCTCACTGGATGGGTAAAGTATATTTAATGAGCAAGCGGTGTAACATTCACTTAAAATAAACTTCCAATTAGATTTAGGGGTGTTGTTCCATTTCAATTTACCAGAAGATGGCAGCTGAGAAGGCAGATGCACAGATGCCCAGCACTTACCACTAAACTGGAATACAAATCAATTTAGGAAAAATCAGCATGTAAAACCAACTCTGGACTACAAGAACAGCTCTCAAAAACCAAGGAGCAAAGAAGAAGCCACAACAAACCTGGTAGGGAGTGCCTGAATCTCCCCTGTTTACAGGAACAGAAGGGAGGGGGAGGCTGAGAGCCCAGAGGGGATCGCACCCCGGGGAAAAGAGCAAAAAATACTGCTCACAGCCACTTGCCAGGTGGCCAGGGAGCGAGGTGTTTTGAAAAGACCAGCTTATCTCCCAAGTGGAAAGGACAGAGAGAGGGACAGACTGTGAGGGGCTAGGAATGCAGGAGATGAACTAAAAATGCTGACTCATTTGTGCTGGAGGCGGCCATAGCTGGGGGAGGGACTGACCTTCCACAAAACAGTACTGAATTGCTTCTGGATCAGAGATCTCGGGACATCTCTCCAGCTCCAATCAGCACAACAAGACACAGCTGAAAACAAGAAGTAGGGAGGAGGTGCAGTAACTCAGGTCTCCATGGAGATCTGAGATACACCTCCCTCTACTGAAGCTGAGAAAACACCCTGCCCCCAGAGAGATTAGTTGGCTGAAGAAGCCTTCAAAGTCTCAGGTTACACCCATCCCATTCCTGGATACAGTTTCAAGGAAGCCTCCGGCTGAGATCAATAAACAAGACTATCACCTGTTAACAACAGCTCAGATAAGGGTCTAATATCCAAAATTTACAAAGAACTCATAAAACTCAACAACAAACAAACAAACAATCCAATAAAAAAATGGGAAGAGGACATGAACAGACACTTCTCCCAGGAAGAGATACAAATGTCCAACAGATATATGAAAAGATGCTCAGCTTCATTAGTTATCAGAGAAATGCAAATCAAAACTATAAGGAGATACCACCTCACCCCTGTTAGATTAGCTATTATCAACAAGACAGGTAACAGCAAATGTTGGAGAGGCTATGGAGAAAAAGGAACCCTCATTCACTGTTGGTGGGACTGTAAAGTAGTACAACCATTATGGAGGAAAGTATGGTGGTTCCTCAAAAAACTGAAAATAGAACTACCTTATGACCCAGCAATCCCTCTACTGGGTATATACCCCAAAACCTCAGAAACATTGATATGTAAAGACACATGTAGCCCCATGTTCATTGCAGCACTGTTCACAGTGGCCAAGACATGGAAACAACCAAAAAGCCCTTCAATAGAAGACTGGATAAAGAAGATGTGGCACATATACACTATGGAATACTACTCAGCCATAAGAAATGATGACATCAGATCATTTACAGCAAAATGGTGGGATCTTGATAACATTATAAGGAGTGAAATAAGTAAATCAGAAAAAAACAGGAACTACATGATTCCATACATTGGTGGAACATAAAAACGAGACTAAGAGACATGGACAAGAGTGTGGTGGTTACCAGGGGTGGGGGGAGGGAGGACATAGGAGAGAGGGAGGGAGAGAGTTAGGGGGAGGGGGAGGGGCACAGAGAACTAGATAGAGGGTGGTGGAGCACAATCTGACTTTGGGCGAGGGGTATGCAACATAATTTAATGACAAAATAACCTAGACATGTTTTCTTTGAATATATGTACCCTGATTTATTAATGTTATCCCATGACCATTAATAAAAATTTATTAAAAAAAAAAAAAAGACTATCACCTGTTAAGAAAAAAAACAAATCAAGACTTCAAAGCTGCCGGCCCTGGCCGGTTGGCTCAGTGGTAGAGCGTTGGCCTGGAGTGCAGAAGTCCCGGGTTCGATTCCCAGCCAGGGCACACAGGAGAAGCACCCATTTGCTTCTCCACCCCTCCCCCTCTCCTTCCTCTCTGTCTCTCTCTTCCCCTCTCGCAGCCGAGGCTCCATTGGAGCAAAGATGGCCCGGGCGCTGGGGATGGCTCCTTGGCCTCGGCCCCAGGCGCTAGAGTGGCTCTGGTCGTGGCAGAGCGACGCCCTGGAGGGGCAGAGCATCGCCCCCTGGTGGGCGTGCTGGGTGGATCCCGGTTGGGCGCATGTGGGAGTCTGTCTGACTGTCTCTCCCTGTTTCCAGCTTCAGAAAAATAAAAAAAAAATTAAATCAAATTAAAAAAAATAAAAATACTGTATTAAAAAAAAAGGCTTCAAAGCTGCCCAAATCCAAAAGTGGATTACAAATAATAGCTGATACCAACCCAAGAAGACCTAGAAATAACACAACTGAAAACTGGAGGCAGACAACACCAAGCCTAGACTCAACCAACTCTACAAATAAAACACCCAAACACAATGAGAAGAAAAAAAGTGCAATCCAAATGAAATCACAAGAGATACCTTCAGGAGATGAACTGAGTGATATGGAAATAATCAAACTTCCAGATGCGGAGTTCAAAATAATGATTGTAAGGATGCTTAGCAATCTTAGAACAACAATGGATGGTCACTATGAACACCTAAATAAAGAAATAGCAAGTATAAAAAAGAATCAGTCAGAGATGACAAATACAATATCAGAAATAAAGACCACAATGGAAGAAATTAAAAACAGGATAGATAGAGCTAAGGATCGAATCAGCGAGTTGGAGGACAACTGGAATGAAGGCATGAAAGCAGAGAAGAAAAAAGAGAAGAGACTCAAAAAGTCTGAGGAAACTCTAAGACAGCTCTGTGACAACATGAAGAAAAATAACATCCGCATCATAGGAGTTCCTGAAGAAGAAGAGAAAGAACAAGGGATAGAGGCTTTGTTCAATCATATCATAGCTGAAAATTTCCCTAAATTAATGCAGGAGAAACTCTCACAAGTTCAAGAAGCACAGAGAACTCCATTAAAGAGAAACCCAAAGAAACCTACACCAAGACACATCATAATTAAAATACCAAAGCTAAGCGATAAAGAGAAAAAAAAACTATCAGCTGCAAAGGAGCCCCCATAAGGATGACATCTGACTTCTCAACAGAAACACTTGAGGCCAGAAGGGAATGGCAAGAAATATTCAAAGTAATGCAGAACAAGAGCCTACAACCAAGACTACTTTATCCAGCAAGGCTATCATTTAAAATTGAAGGAGAAATAAAAAGCTTCCCAGACAAAAAACAACTCAAGCAATTCATTACAACCAAACCAATGCTGCAGGAAATGTTAAGGGGCATGGTGTAAACAGATCAAAGTGGGAAAAAAATATAGCAAAAGAGGACTACAGCTTTAAAGAATAAAATGGCAATAAACAACTACATATCAATAATAACCATAAATGTAAATGGATTAAATGATCCAATCAAAAGACATAGGGTAGCTGCATGGATAAGAAAACAGGACCCATGCATATGCTGTCTACAAGAGACACACCTTAGAACAATAGATACACATAGATTGAAGGTAAAAGGATGGAAAAAAACCTTTCATGCAAGTGGAAATGAAAAAAAGCTGGAGTAGCAATACTTATATCAGACAAATTGGACTTTAAAATAAAGGATATAGTAAGAGATAAAAAAAGGCCACTACATAATGATAAAGGGAGTAATACAACAGGATGATATAACTATTATAAATATCTATGCAAGTAATATAGGAGCACCTAAATATATAAAGCAGAGTTTGATGGATTTAAAGGGTGAGATCAACAGCAATACTATAATAGTAGGGGATTTCAATATCCCACTAACATCACTAGATAGATCCTCAAGAAAGAAAATTAAAAAAGAAACAGCAGACTTATTGGACACACTACATCAACTCGATTTAATAGATATCTTCAGAACCTTTCACCCTAAAGCAGCAGAATATACATTCTTTTCAAGTGCTCATGGTACATTCTCTAAGATAGACCACATGTTAGGGCACAAAAGTGCTCTCAACAAATTTAAGAAGATTTAAATCATATCAAACACTTTCTCTATCACAACGGCATAAAACTAAAAATGAACCACAACAGAAAAGCTCAAAAATTCTCAAACACATGGAAACTAAATAGCAGGTTGTTAAATAACAAATGGATTAAAACTGAGATCAAAAAAGAAATAAAAAAATTCCTAGAAACAAATGACAATGAGCATACAACAACTCAAAATTTATGGGACACAGCAAAAGCAGTCCTGAGAGGGAAGTTCATAGCATTACAGGCACACTTTAAGAACCTTGAAAAAGCTCAAATAAACAACTTAACCCTGCATCTAAAAGAACTAGAAAAAGAACAGCAAGTAAAGCCCAAATGTAGTAGAAGGAAGGAAATAATAAAGATCAGAGCAGAAATAAATGACATAGAGGCTAAAGAAACAATACAGAGGATCAATGAAACTAGGAGCTGGTTCTTTGAAAAGGTAAACAAGATCGATGAACCTTTAACTAGACTCACCAAGAAAAAGAGAGAGAGGACTCAAATAAATAAAATTAGAAATGAGAGTGGAGAAATAACAACTGACACAACAGAAATACAAAATATTGTAAGAAAATACTGTGAAGAACTATATGCCAAAAAACTAGACAACCTAGATGAAATGGACAAATTCCTTGAAACATACAATCTTTCAAAAATCAATCTGGAAGAATCAGAAAACCTAAACAGACCGATTACACCAAATGAGATCAAAACAGTTATCAAAAAACTCCCAACAAAGAAAAGTTCAGGGCCTGATGGCTTCACAACTGAATTCTACCAAATATTCAAAGAAGAACTAACTCCTATCCTTCTCAAACTATTTCAAAAAATTCAAGAGGAAGGAAGACTTCCAAGCTCCTTTAATGAGGCAAGCATAATTCTGATTCCAAAACCAGGCAAAGACAACACAAAGAAAGAAAATTATAGGCCAATATCTCTGATGAATATAGATGCTAAAATCCTCAACAAAATATTAGCAAAGCGGATCCAACAATATATGGAAAAAATCATAGACCATGATCAAGTGGGATTTATTCTTGGGAGGCAACCTGGTACAATATTCCCAAATCTATCAATGTGATTCATCACATAAACAAAAAGAAGGAGAAAAACCATATGATAATTTCAATAGATGCAGAAAAAGCATTTGATAAAATCCAGCACCCATTCATGATCAAAACTCTCAGCAAAGTGGGAATACAGGGAACATACCTCAACATGATAAAAGCCATCTATGAGAAACCCACAGCCAACATCATACTCAATGGGTAAAAATTAAAAGCAATCCCCTTAAGATCAGGAACAAGGCAGGGGTGCCCCCTTTCACCACTCTTATTTAACGTAGTCCTGGAAGTCCTAGCTACAGCAATCAGACAAGAAGAAGAAATAAAAGGCATTCAAGTTGGAAAAGGAGAAGTAAAACTATCATTATTTGCAGATGATATGATATTGTATATAGAAAACCCTAGAGTCTCAGTCAAAAAACTACTGGACCTGATAAATGAATTCAGCAAAGTGGCAGGATATAAAATCAATACTCAGAAATCAGAGGCATTTTTATATGCCAACAATGAACAGTCAGAAAGAGAAATTAAGGAAACAACCCCCTTCACAATTACAATCAAAAAAATAAAGTACCTAGGAGTAAACTTAACCAAGGATACTAAAGACTTATACTCGGAAAATTATAAAACATTGATAAAAGAAATCAAGGAAGATACAAACAATTGGAAGCATATATCGTGCTCATGGTTAGGAAGAATAAACATCATTAAAATGTCTATATTACCCAAAGCAATCTATAAATTCAATGCAATACCAATTAAGATACCAATGACATACTTCAAAGATATAGATCACATATTCCAAAAATTTATATGGAATCAAAAAAGAACACGAATAGCCTCAGCAATCTTAAAACAGAAGAATAAAGTGGGAGATATCACACTTCCTGATATCAAGTTATACTACAAGGCCATTGTACTCAATGCAGCCTGGTACTGGCATAAGAACAGGCATATAGATCAATGGAACAGAATAGAGAACCCTGAAATAAACCCACAGCTCTATGGTGAACTGATATTTGACAAAGGAGGTAAGGAAATACAATGGAGTAAAGACAGCCTCTTTAACAAATGGTGTTGGGAAAATTGGACAGCTACCTGCAAAAAAATGAAACTAGATCACCAGCTTACACCACTCACAAAAGTAAACTCAAAATGGATAAAAGACTTAAATGTAGGCCGTGAAACCATAAGAATCTTAGAAGAAAACATAGGCAGTAAGCTCTCCAACATCTCTCGGAGCAATATATTTGCTGATTTATCTCCATGGGCAAGTGAAATAAAAGACAGGATAAACAAATGGAGCTATATCAAACTAAAAAGCTTTTGCACAGCTAAAGACAACAAGAACAAAATAAAAAGACAAACTACACAATGGGAGAATATATTTGACAATACGTCTGATAAGGGGTTAATAACCAAAACTTATAAAGAACTTGTAAATCTCAACACCAGGAAGAAAAACAATCCAATCCAGAAATGGGCAAAAGAAATGAATAGATGCTTCTCCAAAGAGGACTTACAGATGGCCAATAGGCATATGAAAAAATACTCAACATCACTAATCATTAGAGAAATGCAAATTAAAACCATAATGAGATATCATCTCACACCAGCCAGAATGGCGCTCATCAACAAAACAACACAGAATAAGTGCTGGCGAGGATGTAGAGAAAAGGGAACCCTCCTGCACTGCTGGTGGGAATGCAGACTGGTGCAGCCTCTGTGGAAAACAGTATGGAGATTGCTCAAAAAACTAAAAATCGAACTGCCTTTTGACCCAGCTATCCCACTTTTAGGAACATACCCGAAGAACACCATAGAACGGCTCCAAAAGGAGAAATGCACCCCCATGTTTGTGGCAGCATTGTTCACAATAGCGAAGATCTGGAAACAGCCCAAGTGTCCGTCAGAGGACGAGTGGGTAAAAAAGCTTTGATTAAAAAAAAAAAAAAAAAAAAAAAAAAAAAGCTTTGTTACATATATACTATGGAATACTACTCAGCCATAAGAAATGATGACATCAGATCATTTACAATAACATGGATGGACCTTGATAACATTATACAGAGTGAAATAATTAAATCAGAAAAAAAACTAAGAACTATATGAATCCATACATAGATGGGACATAAAAATGAGACTCAGAGACATGAACAAGAATGTGATGGCAACGGGGGTGGAGGGGTGGGGGGAGGGGAGGGACACAAAGAAAACTGGATAGAAAGTAACAGAAGACAATTTGACTTTGGGGGAGGGGTTTACAGCACAATCAAATGTCAAAATAATCTGGAGATGTTTTCTCTCAACATATGTACCCTGATATATCAATGTCACTGCATTAAATTTAATAAATAAATAAAAATAAAAAGATAAACTTCCAATTAAATTTATTTTGAACAAATTTTACTGTGTCCTGTTTATATGTATAATATACTTGGCATAGAACAGTTAGAGGTAAAACAGAATGTGTAGATGAATTATATATATTCTGAGTTCTTTTCTGAGTTTGTTGTTACTGTTTAATTCTCTGTGTTTCATGTGAATTCATCTCCTAAGATAAATGCCAAGGGAGTTCCATGTAACATAAAGGGATGATTCCTTCAACCTGAATTCTAGAACAAAGGAATGTAACAGAACTTCATTGACCTATGACTTATGTGGTACATAAAGTGAGGAAAAAGTGCACAATAAATAATTTAGGTTGTTGTTATCGTAGCATAATCTTGCTTACACTGAATGATGAGGTGATCAACTATTCTCTGTCACTATCAACAAATTTCTCTTTTATTTTCTCTCCCTTTCTCCATATACAGTATATGTATGGGGATATTTTTATTAATTTGTTTTTGCTTATGTATAGTATTAATTGCTTCCTGTCTTCTATTGTGACTTCAAGTACGTTTTCATTTTTTGATGTCTTTCCCTTTTTGCTTCTAATGCCTGCCTACTACCAGATCCCAAGAGGATGTCATTTTTTCATCCTGTTGAGCAGAATGTTCATGACAAGCTAGTTAATTAAGAACTGGCTAGCCTTTATATTGGTATGTAGGAGGAATGGGCTGTGTCATTCACTATGTGAATAATATTTTTGGTAACAATTTCTATGAATGGAAAAATGTCACATGGACTTAAGTTTTCTTAGAGTCTGTGTCTTTAACACCTTCTTAAAACATTAGCATTTATGAATAGAGTAATTGAACTATTACCCTGGAGTTTATTCAGAAAACCCAGACTTAATCAAAAGCTAAAATAACATTGAAAAGAAAACTGAATATTTCTATTGTGGTTTCTCTTTATTAACCAGAATACATATTTTAATGAAAATCACATTGATCTCTTATTTTAGTCTATTTCATTGTTTGTTTTACCATTAGTCACCCTAATATTAGTCACAGGAAATAAATGATGTCATACTATTCAATCACCTTGTTAAAAACCTTAAAATAGAGAAAGAGAGTTCTATATAATCTCCAGGCACTGCTTAGGCTGCTGTGTTTATGAGTCCATCTCATCCTTACAACACTTTTCAGGTTGACAATTCTTAAAACATCATTCGCTATGTATGCCAATTTCAAGAAATATCCCTGCGAATAATACATCCTGAGTTAGTTTTATAACCTAGAGTATTCCTCCTGCAGAGGAGAAATAGCTTCAACGCTCTTTCATATCTGTTCAATCAGTTTTCACAAATTCGTGTTTCTGTGCAGGCCTATTTCATTTAGTCACAGCACTGCAGAAACCAAAAGCTCAGAACACCTCTAAAACTCCTGAATGGAATACAGTCAAACAGAAGCTCAGGCTCATGGCTAAGCAGCCACGCTCAGAAATACCATGAAGTTTGTATTTAAAAATAGGGAGAATATGCACTAGAAATCGTACTGGTTGGCCTAACATACTTAAGGAGAAACTCCTGATTTTGCTGCTTTCTGTATAATATTCACTTTTCTGAGTTTCAGTGCTGCCATCTGTAACAAAGATTAGATTCAATATTCATTATAACCAATTGGAGATTCTTGTTCTGATGATATCCTGTATTCCCCTAAGTCCATGTCTATAGTTTCAGAATGCCCTAGAAGCATAGATTTTTTTTCTTAGGACTAATGATGGACTATTAGCCCAAGCAGTAGCTTATACTTTTCATCTTTCTAAATTATATCTTTCCCCATGTTACAAATCCAGATGAATATGTTTATTGTCTTACTCAGATAACTAACTTTATTATATTAATACTAAGGACTGAATTGTGTTCCTGTAAAATTCTAATATGACAGTATTTGGAAATAGGATTTTTAAGAGGTAATCAACGTTAAATGGAATCACAAGAATGTAAGCATAATTCGATAGAATTGGTGGCTTTATAAAAAGAGAAAGAGATCTCTCTCTTCCTGGCACACAAAGTAGGGGCCATGTGAGCAAACAGTAAGGTGGTGGCCACCAACAACCCAGAAAAAAAGCCTCAGAATGAAAACTTTACTATCAGGGAAATGCAAATCAAAACTACAAAGAGATTCTAGCTCACACTTGTTAGAATGGCTATTATCAACAAGACAGGTAGTAACAAATGTTGGAGCAATTGTAGAGAAAAATAAATCATAATTTACTGCTTGTGGGAATGTAAACTGATATAGCCACTATGGAAAACAGTATGGAGGTTCCTCAAAAAATTAAAAATAGAGTTACCATATGAACCAGCAATCCCTACTTCTGCTTATGTACCTGAAAAAAGTTATTTGCAAAGATAAATGCACCCCTATGTTCAACCAAAGGGTTATTTTGTGTGTGTGTGTGTGTGTGTGTGTGTGTGTGTGTGTGACAGATACAGAGAGAGAGAGAGAGAGAGAGAGAGAGAGAGAGATAGGGACAGACAGGAAGGGAGAGAGATGAGAAGCATCAATTCTTCGTTGCAGCACCTTAGTTGTTCATTGATTGCTTTCTCATATGTGTCTTGACCAAGGGGCTACAGCAGAGCAAGTAACCCCTTGTTCAAGCCAGTGACCCTGAGCTCAATATGGTGATCCTTGCTCAAACCAGATGCGCCCATGCTCAAGCCCGCGACCTCAGAATTTTGAACCTGGGTACTCTGCGTCCCAGTCCGATGCTCTATTCACTGCGCCGCCACCTGTTCAGGCCCAAAGTACTTTTTAATAGATGATTGGCTAAAGAAAATGGGGTACATATATACAATGAAATACTACTTAGCTATAAAAAAAGATGAAATATTGCTATTTGGGACAACATGGATAGAACTTGAGAATATCATGCTATGTGAAATAGGTCTGACAAGATAAGTTAAGGACCATATGATTTCACTCATGTGTAGGATATAAAGCTGAAAGCAACAAGTAAACAAAAAACAAACAAACAAAAACTCATAGATACAGACAACAGTATGGTTGTTATCAGAGGGAAAGAGGGTGGAAGAGTAGTAAAGGGTAAAAGTAGGTCAAATGTATGATAACTAAAGATTATTTGACTTTGAATGATAAATACACAATACAATAAACAGATGATATATTACAAAATTATATACTTAAAACCTGTATAATTTTATTAACCAATGTCACTCCAATAAATTTAATTTTAAAAAAACCTTACATTATGGGCACCTTGATTTCTGGATTTCCTAGCCCCCAGGATTGTAAGAACATAGCTTCTGTTGTTAAAGCCACCCAGTTGACAGTATTTTGCTATGGCAGGCTGAGCTGACTAATTTACGTAATTACCTACTGCCCGACTACCCAACCTACTGAAGCACAAACTGCTAGAGTGAACACATCTGCATTTGTCAAAAGCCTCTTTAGTATCCTTAAAGCAATAGCATGACATAAATAGTAGGAGTAGAATGACTGCAACATGGCAATGGAATAGAAATTAGGTTTAATATGACGATAATTAAGGAGCAGATAAAAATAAGATTCTGCCAACAAAGGGGTATGGATGGGAGGTGACAAGAATTATTCAGAAAAACCTTAAATCTGATAATCCTCCTCTATTCCTTCCTTGAGTTTCAAAATCATACACAAAAAGTCAAACAAACATAAAGAATAGTGATTAGTTAAAAAGGGAAAAGAAAATGAATTTATTTCTGTGTTTAAATCAAATGCTTAAAGTTTTTTTTCTTGCTCTGAAGAAATTCTATAAAAAATGTAACTGATTTTATGTAAAAATGAGTGAAAAGTACATTGTCAAATCTTATACACTCTATTATAATAAATGAGAAAGGAGCAGAATGACATTTATAGAAAATGAAAGCACACCACCAGAAATGTAGGCTTATATAAAATGTGAAAAGTTTTACATTTTATTTTTAAATGATCTGGAAAATATAAAAGATGTTATAAAACAAAAGAATAACTGTATTAAGAATTAGTTAAGCTTAGAATATATGTGACAGAACTTAAAAAAATTAAACATAAAAAAATATTGTTCAATTCCTGGTCAGGGCACAGGCAAGAGCAGCTCGTGTTCCTATTCCTCTCTTTCCCTGACTCACTCTCAAAAAAAGATTAAATGGGGTGACGTAAAAAAAAATGGGATGACGTTAGAGAAATAGCAGCGTGATAAATTCTCCTAATCTCTCCCCTTGAAATTTCAACAAATTTAACAACTAAACACAGAGGGGTAAAAACAAAACAAAACAAAAATAAAACCCTTAAGAGCACCTGAAATTTACACACACCAGACAAAGGTATGACTGGGTGAAAAAGTAGCTAAATATATAAGATGGAGGACGGGGCATTTGTTTTCCGCTCTGGTCTGAGTTAGGGCACTTTTGTTTGGAGCTGGGCAAAGAGGAGAGGCTCAACTAATAGGGATGGAGCAGAGGTTGGTGGGCACCCAAACAAAGGAGAGAACACACTGGCTCCACCTGAGATCACAGACACAGGGCACACACACGGGTGGTGGGATCCACCTAAAATTACCAGCACAGGGCGCCCTCGTGGGCCAGCCCCAGCATCTTTGTATATTCCCAGCAGCGCTAGCTACTCCACCTAGCATCACCAGCAGGGGGACCGAGCGGGACTGAGTGGGCACCCATGGGCACTGGCCAAGGTGCTCTGCCCAAGATTAACAACGCTGGGCACCTGTGTGAGCACCAGAACTTTTGGGTACTGCTGGCTCCACGATCCCTTGCATGGGGTGCATGCAGGGGTGCTAGGCTCCACCTAGCATCACCAGCATGGGGCCCACTGAACGGGCGTGTGCAGGTGGAGGTGCTTTCCCTGAGATTAACAACTCTGGGTACCTGCGTGAGCACCAGCATTTTGGGGCACTCCCAGCTCCACAATCCCCAGCACTGGGCACCTACACGGGCACCAGCATCTTTGGGCATTACTGGCTCAACAATCTCCAGCATCAGGCACGCACATAGGCCAAGACCCTTGGCCCCGAGAATGCCTGGACTGGGCACCTGAACGGCGGCTGCAACCATCTGTGTGCAGTCGAGGGAGCTGGACACACATGTGGCCTGTCCCGGGCTACTAAGCACTGCAAGCGGGAAAAGCCCCTAGAAATTAAAACTGTCGCACTGAGACATGCCAGATAAGCCTGCTGCTTATAGAATTTTGCCTGTTGTATGTAACATAAAGGAACTTGGCACTTGGTCTGTGCCCTGCCCTGCCAGCTCCAGCTGGTGGCTCTGGTTCCTACTGCCTTCTCCAGAACTGTGCTTTGAGGGGGAACCTGGCTGTGCATAGATTCCTTTGCTGCAAGGACAGTAGCTGAGGCGGACACCAGGGCTAAGTCTCCAGGCTGCTAGCTTCAGTGGGAGGGACATGCAGCAAGCCACCTGAAAAACTGAGAATCCCATTACTAGAGCCAGATAATTGCAAAGCCCTAACTAACAAGCCCTGCCTGCCAATGGGACTGAGGCCCAGCCTACGTCATTGCCACAGAGACACACCAGCAGACCTCTGCCCAAGAACTATGCAGTGGCAAAACTTGTAGTATAGTGCCACCTGCCAAAAAAAAGGGAAGAAGCTACCTCTCAAAACCAGGAAAAAAGTTACACCTTTTTAAATGGTTTTTGTCATTTTTAGTTCTTTCCTTTTTTTTTTTTTATTATTTTTCTTCTGAACTACATTATTCACAGTTGTTATATTTTTCATTCTTCTGTTTTGTTAGGGTTTCATTTCAGAAACCTTTAATTCTATTTTTTCCTTTCTTTTTTTCTTTTGCCTTGTTTTGTATTCTATTTTTGTCCATTCTTGCTTTTTATTCTCCCTCTCATTACTTCTCCTTTATCATTTCTTCTTCTTCTTCTTCTTCTTCTTCTTCTTCTTCTTCTTCTTCTTCTTCTTCTCCATTTTTTTTTTGCTCTCATCTGATCATCACTTATCAACAAATTATTATATTTTGGACTCATATTTTTCTTTGTGACATTTTGCTTGTTTTTTACTACATTTTTTCTCTATTTTTTTCATCCTGCCTCAGTTCCTCCACCTTGTTCTTTGTAGTTTTATTCCATTTACCATTATAGAATTTTCATTTTTTCACTGTATTTTTTAAATTTTATTTTCTTTTCTTAATTATCTCTTACTAGTGATATTAATAATACCACTCACAAATTCCATTAAGGAGCCTGACCAGGTGATGGCACAGTGGATAGAACATCGGACTGGGATGCAGAGGACCCAGGTTCGAGACCCCAAGGTTGCCAGCTTAAGCACGGGCTCATCTGGTTTGAGTAAAAGCTCACCAACATGGACCCAAGGTCGCTGGCTTGAGCAAGGGGTTACTCGGTCTGCTGAAGGCCCGCAGTCAGGGCACATATGAGAAAGCAATCAATGAACAACTAAAGTGTCACAATGCACAACGAAAAACTATTGATTGATGCTTCTCATCTCTCCATTCCTGTCTGTCTCTCCATGCCTATCCCTCTCTCTGACTCTCTCTCTCTGTCTCTTTAAAGAAACAAAAAAGGAAAGAAAAAAATTTCATTAAGGAAAAAGAAATAAATATCATGGATACAAAAGACAGAGACGTAGTTCAGATAGATGTTGAAAAATCTCTAGAAAAAAATTTCAATTACATGGAAACCTTGGAGTAAAATGACAGGGAATTCAAAATTGAAGTCCTAAAAATATTCAGTGAAATACGAGAAAGCTCTAAAAGGCAATTTAGTGAGCTCAAAAAACAATTTAATGAACAAAAGGAATACTTCATCAAAGAAATTGAAACTATAGAAAGGAGCCAAACAGAGATGAAAAACTCAATACATGAACTGAAAAATAAGGTGACAAGCTTAGCTAATAGAACAGGCCACATAGAAGAGAAAATTAGTTACATAGAAGACAGGCAACTAGAAATACTACAGAGAGAAGAAGAAAGAGACTCATGAATTTAAAAATGAGAAAGCCCTACAAGAATTGTCTGACTCCATCAGAAAGAGCAATATGAAAATGATGGGTTTATCAGGAGAAGAGAGAGAAAAAGAAATGGAGAACATATTCAAACAAATAATCGATGAGAATTTCCCAAGCCTGTGGAAAGAATTAGAGCCTCATATCCAAGAAGCAAACAGAACACCAAGTTACCTTAACGCAAACAGACCTACTCCAAGGCACATCATAATGAAATCATAACAAATCAATGACAAAGAAAAAATCCTATAGGCAGCCAGGGAAAAGAAGACTACAACATATAAAGGAAGACCCATTAGGTTATCATCAGATTTCTCAGCAGAAACTCTGCAAGCCAGAAGAGAGTAGACCCCAATATTTAAAGTACTGAAAGAGAGGAACTTCCAGCCAAAAATACTATATCCATCAAAGCTTTCCTTCAAATATCAAGGGGAAATGAAAACATTCACAGATATAGAGAAGATGAGATATTTAATCACCAGCAAATCCCCACTTCAGAAAATACTAAAGGGGATTATCTGACCAGATACAAAGAAGAAAACAAAACAAAATCACAAGTAAAAGCTCCAATAAGAGTGCAATAAAAGCAAGAATAATCTATGACAACAAAAACAAAAAAGGAGAGAAGACAAAAATTAACGTTAACAAAGGAGGATGAAGTGTATAAGCACTCATGAGATAATAAACTAAAATGAATATGACATATATTCTTTTAATTACCTAGTGGTAACCACCCCTGAAAATACCACTACTGAAACACATGGCTTAAAAAAAGTAGAAACAGAGAAAAGAAGTATGGAGTATAACCAAACAAAAACAAATGATAGAAAAACAAAAGAGAAGCACCAAATAAGAAATACAGCTATTGGAAAACATTATATAAAATGGCAATAGAAAACCCTCAAGTGTCAATAATTACATTGAACGTAAATGGATTAAACTCACCAATGAAAAGACACAGTAGCAGAATGGATCAAAAAAGAAAATCCAACTGTATGCTGCCTTCAAGAAACACATCTAAGCTACAAGGATAAAAATAGACTCAAAGTGGAATGCTGGAAAATGATTCTCCAAGCAAATAATATCCAAAGAAAAGCAGTTGTAGCCATACTCATATCTAACAATGCTGACTACAAGACAACAAAGGTAATCAGAGACAAAGATGGTCATTTCACAATGATAAAAAGGGACATTGAATCAAGAAGATATACACTTCTTAATATATATACACCAATCCAAGGAACACGGAAGTATATAAGACATCTACTAACAAATCTAAAAATAAAAACTGACAAAAATACAATCATACTTGGAGACCTCAATAAACCACTGACGGCTCTAGATCATTCATCCAAACAGAGAACTAACTAATAAAGAAATATTGACCTTAAACAAAACACTTAGAACAATTGGATATGATAGATATCTTCAGGATATTTCATCCCAAAACATCAGAGTATACATTTTTGTCCAGTGTACATGGTACATTCTCAAGAATTGACCATATGTTGGGACACAAGACTAACATCAACAAATTCAGAAAGACTGAGATTATACCAAGCATATTCTCTGACCATAAAGCATTGAAACTAGAATTCAGCTTCAAAAATAAAGTAAACAAACTCACAAAAATGTGGAAATTAAACAAGATATTTTTAAAAAAATGACTGGGTCAAAGAAGAAATAAAACCAGAGCTCAAAAGATATATTTAGACAATCGAAAATGACAACATAATATATCAGAATCTCTGGGATGCAGCAAAAGCATAAGAGGGAAATTCATATCATTACAGGCTTATATGAACAAACAAGTGAGAGCCCAAGTAAAAAACTTAACATCACATCTTAAGAAACTAGAAAAAGAAGAACAAAGGCAACCCCAAACCAGAAGTAAGGAAATAATAAAAATCAGAGCAGAAATGAATGAAATAGAGAACAGAAAAACAATAGAAAACATCAATAAAACAATGAGCTGATTCTTTGAAAAATCAACAAAATTGACAAACCTTTGGCAAGACTCACTAAAGAAAGAAGAAAAATAACTCATAAACAAAATCTATCATGAAAGAGGAGAAATTACCACAGACATCATAGATATACAAAGGATTATTGTAGAATACCACAAAAAACTATATGCCACCAAATTTAACAATCTAGAAGAAATAGGTACGTTCTTAGAACACTATAATCTCCCTAGACCAAATCATGACAAAGTAGAAAACCTAAACAGACCCATAAGCAGAGAGAAAATAGAAACATCTATCAAAAACCTCCCGAAAAATAAAAGTCGAGGGCCAGATGGCTATACTAGTGAATTCTATCAAACATTCAAAGAAGATTTGGCTCCAATCCTACTCAAAGTCTTCCACAAAATTGAAGAAGAAGCAATACTTCCAACACATTTTATGAGACCAACATAACCGTCATACCAAAACCTGGTAAGGAGAACACAAAAAAAGAAAACTACAGACCAATATCTCTAAAGAATACAGAAGCAAAAATCTTAAATAAAATATTAGCAAATGAAATAAAACCACACATATATGGTCAAATCATCTTTGATAAAGGAGCCAAAAACATACAATAGAGAAAAGAAAGCCTCTTCAATAAATGGTGCTGGGAAAATTGGAAAGCCATGTGCAAAAGAATGAAACTTGACTATTGTTTGACACCCTGTACAAAAATTCTAAATGGATCAAAGACTTAAATATATCATCTGAAACAATAAAATACATAGAAGAAAACAGGTACTAAACTCATGGATGTTGTACCATGGAAAACATTTTATGAATTTGACTCCAAAGGCAAGGGAAGTAAAGGCAAAAATAAATGAATGCAACTACATCAGACTAAGAAGCTTTTGCACAGCAAAAGAAACTGACAACGAAACAAATAGCCAACTAAATGGGAGATGACATTTTTGAACAACAGCTGTGATAAGGGGCTAATATCCAAAATATATAAAGAACACACAAAACTTAACAAACAAGCAAATAATTCAATAAAATATCAAAAGAGGAAATGAACAGATACTTCTCCCAAGAAGAAATACAAATGGCCAATAGATATATGAAAAGATGCTCATCTTCACTAGCTATTAGACAAATGCAAGTCAAAACTACAATGAGATACCACCTCACACCTATTAGATTAGCTATTATTAACATGACAGGAAATAACAAGTGTTGGAGAAGCTGTAGAGAAAAAGGAACCCTCATTCACTGTTGTTGGGAATGTAAAGTAGTACAACCATTATGGAAGAAAGTATGATGGTTCCTCAAAAAATTAAGAATAGAACTACCATATGACCCAGCAATCTCTCTACTGGGTATATACCCCCAAAACTCAAAATCATTGGTACATAAAGACACATGCAGCCCCATGTTCATCGCAGAATATTTCACAGTGGCCAAGACATAGAAACAATCAAAAAACCCTTCAATAGATGATTGGATAAAGAAGATGTGGTACACATATACTATGGGATACTGCTCAGTCATAGAAATGATTACACAGGATCATTTATGACAATGTGAATGGACCTTGATAACATTATAATGAGTGAAATAAGTAAATCAAAAAAAACTAAGAACTGTATGATTCCATACATAGGTGGGACACAAAATTGAGACTCATGGACATAGATAAGTGAGCAGTGGTTACAAAGGGGAGGGGAAGGGAGGAAAGGGAGGAGATGGTAGAAGGGGAGGGGCATAAAGAAAACCAAATGAAGGGTGAAGGAGAATGATTTGACTTTGGGTGATGGGTATACAACATAATCAAATGTGAAAATTATTTGGAGTTGTTTTTTCTAAATCTATGTTCTCTAGTTGACCAATGTCACCCCATTAAAATTAATTGTCTAAATAAAATTATTAAAAAGAAAACATAATTTAGATATTAACACTAGACGAAAACACAAGAATCAACATAATAACATATCAAATATAAATACAGTTTTTCATAGCCATATCTTAGTTCATTTTTCATGGTCTCACTGTATTGAGAATTTTTAATTTTCTCTCACAGATTTTTCACTAGGTTGCAACATTTTTTGGTATATAGGTATTTTTATATATTTATTATATTAGTTATTTTTGTGGCAAAATACGCATTTTCTAACCTAAAAATTTAATATAATGTAAAATATGTTAAAAATATTAATTAAAACATATTAAAAGAGTATTATATTATCATCTTCATCATTAAATTTGTGGTATATTCACTGGTGAGTACCTATATAAAATTTTATATGTTGTTAAAATTATGTAGGTTTAAGAGTGTAGAAAGTGTTTAAGAGCATAGAAGGTGTGTAAAAGAATGTGGGAAAGGTTAACAGTGTGGGAAAGGTTTATAAGAGTGTTGGTAGGGATGGTAAGCCTTAAAATATATATAAATAATAAAATAAATATAAGGTTACTACTTTCCGGATTTTCTCCTATCATGGGGACTTCTGGAACCTAACCCCCGCAATAGATGAGGGACTACTGAATATGTAATTATGTAAAACATGTATAAATTAACATATGAAATATGATATACAATACATGATACATTTGAACATATATTTTGAAATAGAAAAATTAAGAAAAAATTGAAAAATACTCAAACACATGGAAACTAAATAGGATGTTATTAAATAACAAATGGGTTAATTATGAAATCAAAGGAGAAATTAAAAAATTCCTAGAAATGAATGATAATGAACATACAACTCATAATTTATGGGACACAGCAAAAGCAGTCCTGAGAGGGAAGTTCATAGCACTACAGGCATTCCTTAAGAAGCTTGAAAGGGGTTAATAACCAAAATTTATAAAGAACTTGTAAAACTCAACACCAGGAAGACAAACAATCCAATCAAAAAATGGGCACAAGAAATGAATAGACACTTCTCCAAAGAAGACACACAGATGGCCAATAGACAGATGAAAAAATGTGCAACATCATTAATCATTGGAGAAATGCAAATTAAAACCACAATGAGATACCACCTCACACCAGTCAGAATGGCGCTCATTAGCAAAACAGCACATGATAGGTGCTGGCAAGGATGTGGAGAAAGGGGAACCCTCTTGCACTGCTGGTGGGAATGCAGACTGGTGCAGCCACTGTGGAAAACAGTATGGAGATTCCTCAAAAAATTAGAAATGGAACTGTCCTTTGACCCAGCCATCCCACTTATAGGAATACATCCCAAGGACACCATATCACCAACTGAAAAAAAGAAATGCACCCCCACGTTTATGGCAGCATTGTTCACAATAGAGAAGATCTGGAAACAGCCCAAGTGTCCGTCCATGGACAAGTGGATTAAAAAGCAGTGGTACATATATACAATGGAATACTATGGTGCTATGAAAAAGAAGGAAATATTACCTTTTGCCACAATATGGAGGGACCTGGAAACTATTATGTTGAGTGAAATAAGCCAGGCAGAGAAAGAAAAATATCATATAACCTCACTCATTTGGAGAATCCAAGGAATGATGAGAACTGAGGAACGGAATTGAGACAGAGGAGGGACCAAAGGGACCAGAGGAAAAGAACACAGAGGGAAAGGGGATGATAGGATGGGATAAACCTGAAGGGAAGGGGGGAGGGCGCTCCAGGGAGGGGGGTAAGGGAAATGTTGAGGGGAATATGGGGGAGGGGGATGCATTTAGGGTGACCCTAGAATCTATGTAAACACAATAAATTAAATTTAAAAAATAATAAAAATTTAAAAAAGGAAATGGAAAAGGTAAAAAAGATTAAATTAAGTATAGGCAAAGAAGTGCCAACATATAGAAAGTATAGGAATCTCTGAAAAAAAATCAGAACGAGAATATACTAAAACATAACAAATAACTTGTCATCAAACTTTTCAACACTAATGATTTATACCAAGAGAAAATTGAGTGATATATTAAGATACCCAAGAAATTAAAATATGAGCTACAAATTTTACACCTTACAAAACTGATTCTCTTACATAAAGGTCACAAACTACTGTTGATTTATATAAACTTGGGAATATTGTTCCTTTTTCTGAGAAGTCTACTAGAAGACAGTCATTTACAGTCAAAATGACTAAGGGGATATTGACATAAGAAGTAGAGATAAATATTGGACATATTTACTTATAGAATTAATTTTAATGAGAGTTAAAAAGGAGAAAATATATTATGCTCTGAGTGTGAAGTTATACTACAACTATACCAAAAAGGGGAGGGCTATTTGGAAATGATATATGCCAAAATATTTTTTGAGAATTCTCAGTGGTTATGGTGGTAGTAAAATTGTTAGTCTAAAATTTTAGTATGTTTAATTTGTGGTGAAAAGAGTAATTTTGGACTCTTCTAATTCTGTAATCATATACACATACATACACAAACATGTGTATGTATAAAATGTATATATGGTATACATATGTATATAAATGAATATTGTGTGTGTATATATTGTATGTTTTTTTAGTTAACTTTTTTGTGAGCTTACTGTTGCAGATACAATGACTACTCAGAGACCATTGCAATGCACTGAGATACCTGGGGGGGGGGGGACCGCCTCACAATCCCCTATATAAGTTTCAAGAGATTGCCCTGACCCCCAGTTTCTTTGGGTATTCATTGATGCACACAAATAGAAGCAGAGACTAGAATGAAGTAGTCAGGAAGGGGAGCTTCTTTAGAGCAAACAAAAGGGTAAGGGAAGTAACTCACCTTTGAGAGATCTACTATTGATTAACCACAATTGTTATTTCTATCCATTGTGCTGTGTTCAGCACTGTACTGTGTTCAGTACTTTAACAGTGAAACCACTGTGGCTTTTGCCTCAGGGCACTGAGTTGTGTCCCTTTTCAATGTTCTTATTCAGGGCCTCTACAGCTTACCACCTACAAATCAAGAAACAATGATCTCAGGAACAATTAGAATTACTAGCACCTAGCGTTCAGATTGTAGTATTGAAATACCATTTACCATCAAAATACTAGGGCTGCTTGGAAACATAATTGATGGCAGATCTGCGGCAGCAAATGTCCAAGCTAAGCCTAAAACACCTTGTTATATCAATTGATAATGGAACTGTCAAAGATTACTAGGATAATGATAAAAATTATTAGGGTTATGTCAAAAGAAGCCAAGTTAAAGAAGCTCTCATTAGCCAAAAATGGGATAACTGTACTTCAATAAAGATAACAATTGAAATTGATGTAAATGCATCAATTTACTATCTTGAAACAGATATAAACAAAACAAGGATTTATCTTGGCCTACTGAGTAAATAATAGATGAAAAGAGTATCTCTTTATAATAACATTTCAACTAAAAATAAACAATAAATGATATAAGTAGATGATACTAATTTGCAATCCCCAGTGAATTAATGGTTATAGGCATTGAGTATCAACAACTGCCAATATTAGACACAAAAAAGGGGCAATCATCCATCATGTAACACTCTCAGAAGAAATCAATATCGTTATAATCTTATCAAAGTTATTGAACGTGAGTCTGTTTAAACCTCTGGATTTACCTGTCCATTTCTAGAAAATGGGAAGAAAAACATATACATCTTTTAATTGTGTATGAAATCAGCAAATTCCATACTGTTTGAAATGTTATAGGTCAAATGGTTCAGATTCTTAAAATGATAAATTGCAAGTGCAAAAGCATGGAGGTAAAACCTTTCAATTAAAGGGACTGAAAAGTTATACCAAATTAAAAAAAAATAGGCAAAGCTACAATGCTTAGGTATGTACACTTTGGTGATAAAACTATAAGAAATACATAGACTATCATAAAAGTTAACAGTAGTTACTTTGTGGGGAGGAAGAGGGCAGTGATTGGGACTGGGAATATATAGAGATGGCTCACCAAGTTCTTGACTAGGGCAATGGTCCACAAGTGCTCATTATCAGTACTAAATATGCTCAATTCATGCAGTAATAAGACAAAATAAAAAGTGAATTTCTCTTTAACAGCCCCCTTCCTCCTTTCTTACTGTAAGGTATCACTTTTAACACACTAGTGTATAACCACCCAGATATTTTTCTAGCCACTTACATATAAACTAGATAGGTAGATAAGTAGATAGATGATTGATAGATAGATAGATAGATAGATAGATAGATAGATAGATAGATAGATAGAAATACATATTCAGTAATAGCTACAAGTATAAACATATTGAAGTTTTTATGTATTTGCTTCATAGAAACAATCAGCCTGTACATATACATATTACCCATTGACTTCCTTTTCTCATGATGAAAAAATATATCTAAATTACATTTTCTGTTAAGCTCCTTCTTTTGAATGGCTATACAATATTTTTTAGAATGGTCTTATAGTGGCCTGGCTGGATGCCTCAGTGGTAGAGCATCGGCCTAGCATGTGAATGTCCTGAGTTCAATTCCTGGTCAGGACACACAGGAGAAGCGCCCATCTGCTTCTTCACCCCTCCCTCTCTCACTCCCTCTTTCCCTTCTCTGTCTCTTTCTCTCTTCTCCTCTGCCCCTGCAGCGATGGCTCTATTGAAGTGAGTTGGTCCTGGGGGGTTTAGGATAGCTCCATGGCCTCTGCCACAGGCACTAAAAAATGTCTCTGCTTGCAATGGAACAAGGTTCCCAGCTGGGCATAAAATTGCCCCCTATTGGGTTTGCTGGGTGGATCCCAGTCAGGGTGCAAGCGGGAGTCTGTCTCTGCCTTTCCTCTTCTCACTAAATTTAAAAAAAATGGTCTTAAAGTTATTTATTTATTTTAATCATTTAATTAAACATTGTGTAATTATAAAACATATATACATATATGAAAGATATAAAAATAGTGATATAATGAAGACATGTGCTTATATCAACCAGTTTAAAAAATAGTGCAGTAACTTTGAAGTTCTCTGTCAGACAATATCTTAGTCCCTCTTTGGGTTATTTTACAGATCAATTTAGTTATTCTCAAAGTTTTTTGTTCTATGTTCATCATTTTAAGATTTTATTACATTTTTTAAATATGTTATAAATATTTGTCTTAAAATCTCTTTCTAATAATGCTAATATCCACCCTTGAGATCTTGAGATTCTATTTTCTAGTATTCCCATTTATCTATGGTATTCTTGTATTCTTGTTCATTTTGATTTTTTTAAATAATGTGAGTTCATAATTTTTGGATTTTCATTTATAAAAATTTAGTGTGAACCTTGGATTAAATATGAGTGTTTTTTCCTAGTGAAAATTTGCATATAATCTTGATAGATGCCTGGCTAAACTATTAACTTGGAACCATTTTCAAATGAATTCTCCACTGGTGTTTTGAAAGGTTACTGCACAGAGTTGAATTTTCTCACCAGTGGCTCTCTAATGTCTATTGAAGAGTGCATGGAACAAAGTAAAAAGTCAATACAAACAGTCAAAAGAGCTACCTTTAAAACTGTGGTAGCAACTTTAAATGTGAGGTATAGGGATGTGGCTGTGTTTTTGTTCTATGATACTGATAGCTGTCTTGTGTTTTATATTTTATCTCATTTACCATCAAAATACTCTAGAAGGTCAATATTAGCACTATTCTATAGTTATTGCTATAAAAGAGTCTACAGAAATAAGCTAAACTTCTAAAGCTGAAGTTTATGAAATTTAGCTAACTTCTTCCTGCAGCATTCTCAATTTGTGCCTGTGTTTTTCTGCCACGGTGGTGGTGTGGCTCTCTTTATTGTCAGGTCATTTCTCCTTGCTGCTCCTTTTTTTTTTTTTTTTTTTTTTTTTTTTTTTTAAGACAGTCCTTTGGAGTGCTGATTTCATACTAGATCTCCTATTAGTTCTCTTTTTTTCTATGATCTGAAGTTTCCATGGTTCTTTCCTTGATTATCAAATTTCTTGGTACCTAGCTCATTCCCTTTCTAACTTTATGCTTATCATTATTCTGTGTGACTGCACCCTCCATTTTACTGATGTGTCCAATACTTAGTCTCTCAAACATCTCATATACATATAAGCACCCTCCTCTGACCACTGATATGCCCTTTCTAATTCAACTTAGCTTCTTCTCCCCCACCCAGTCCTTTTGCTTCCATTGAAACATCCAATCCTTTGACCTAAACTATTCTTCACTGTCATCTGCCTTATCTTAGTCTCAGTTTTCTCTTTACTCATGCTATCCTCCATGATTAATCACTTTAATCACTCCCTTGCAGAGGCCTTCCGCTCCTTTGCCTTTCTCTAACATTTTCTAAACTTGTCTGGCAAAACACTAAAACTGATTAAGCTCATTGTTCTGCTTGCTCTGTGTATGCACCTGAATCTCTGATCATTACTGAGGAAAAACAGTGCCATGCTGATGGCTTTGCACTTTAAGTGTATAGTCACTGATCATCAGTAGCTAATCAGGAGTGCTAAGTGGGTCAATATTTCCCTGCTACACTTACTTGCCTACCCCTCAAGATGACTGTCTCATATCTCCCCACTCTCACATGCTTTGAACCCTCTCACTTTCTTCATCATGTCGCTAAATTCTATTCTTGCTTTACTTATAAAATAGAAGCCACTAGAAGAGAATAGTCTTGTCTTTTTTTTTTTTGAGAATATGCTTGTCTTTTTTTTTTTTTTTTCATTTTTCCGAAGCTGGAAACCGGGGAGGCAATCCGACAGACTCCCGCATGCGCCTGACCGGGATCCACCCAGCATGCCCACCAGGGGGCGATGCTCTGCCCCTCTGAGGCATTGCTCTGTTGCATCCAGAGCCATTCTAGCGCCTGAGGCAGAGGCCACAGAGCCATCCTCAGCACCCGGGCCATCCCGGAGCCTGGGCTGCGGGAGGGGAAGAGAGAGACAGAGACGAAGGAGAGAGAGAGGGGTGGAGAAGCAAATGGGCACCTCTCCTGTGTGCCCTGGTTGGGAATTGAACCCGGGACTCCTGCACGCCAGGCCGACGCTCTACCACTGAGCCAACCGGCCAGGGCCTATGCTTATCTTTTTATCATCAAAATGTTCAACCTCCATTTATATGCTTTCAACTGCTCATTAAACCAATTAGGGTGCTGTTGCCAACAAGCACAGAATACAGTACTAAAATTGGTTTTTAAATAAGCTTTCTAATATCCCATTAAATAAATCCAGAGATATATGGTTTCAGAAATAGCTAATTCTATCCTTAAAATATTAAAGCTCTGGATGGTTTCTCTAGGATTATAAGGTAGCTGCCACAACTCCAACAACATGTCCTAACACATCTGTAGATAACAGGAGCTTCTCTTTGAATGTCTCTCCTTTTTAATTAAGGAGAAAAAAGCTCCCTAGACTTTTCAATGTACTTTCTTCTCTATCTCATTGAGCATATTTGGATCATATACCCATCCATAAACCAAGTATAATCCAAAAGGTAATATGAGTGGTTAGGCCTACTCCACTTTAGTGGGCCCATTGAGCCTAGGCATATCTTAACACAATTTGGATTATGTTAGAAAGAACAAAGAAGGAAATAGCAGTTTTGGAGACAACCAAAACTATGCACTGCTCCTTTATAATATGCTTTCTCTACTGTTAAAATCTATGGTTTATCTCTGTATCAATAAAAGATTATCCCCTCCACCTAGGCACTTTATCCCATTTCCTTATCCCATTTCCTTTTGCTTGCTCAATGATTTGGTCTCTCGAATAACCCCTATTTCCTTTGTATCAACAATTTCTTCCTTTCTAATCAATTATTCCTATAATATACAAATATAATTTTTTTTCAGAGACAAAAGGTCAGAGAGAGGGATAGATAGAGACAGACAGACAGGAACAGAGAGAGAGATGAGAAGCATCAATCATCAGTTTTTCATTGCAACACCTTAATTGTTCATTGGTTGCTTGCTCATATGTGCCTTGACTGTGGAGCTACAGCAGACCGAGTAACCCCTTGCTCAAGCCAGCGACCTTGGGTCCAAGCTGGTGAGCTTTTGCTCAAACCAGATGAGCCCACGCTCAAGTTGGCACCCTTGGGATCTCGAACCTGAGTCCTCCACATCCCAGTCCAATGCTCTATCCACTGCACCACTGCCTGGTCAGGCCAAATATACTATTTCTTAGCTGAAAAAACATTTGATCAAAGATTCCCTCTAATACATCAGAGAAACAAATATTTTTAAGTGTTAAATATAATTGTTGTCTTCACCTTCTCTTTATTCCATCTTGCTCAGATTGTTATTGGTGGTCTACATTACATTTTAAAATCCTTTTTCTAAGTGGAGTTAATATAATTATTGTAGTTTATTCTCATCACAAGTGCACTGAATGTGATTCCTTACATTGGTTTAAGTTTCTTTTATTGTTTATATTTTTATATTACAATTGCATTCATTTTTTTCAGTTATATTAAGTAGAATGAGGGTAAGATAGATGTAATTGAAGAATAAAGAGGGACTAATGAGGATATGGAGAAAATCAGAAAAATGTTGGAAATGTATAGGAAAGGATGGGGTCAAAGGAAGACCTTTAATACAAGGACAGATATGTCATGGCCACTGGCTTTAGAGAGTGGTGATGTTTTATTAAACTGATGATAACCGAATTCAACAAAAACCGAAGTGTTACTGTACAAAATAGTTATTTTCCAATTTTAATTTTCAAATTGTAGAGTATTTTCAGAAGGACTAAGCAAACTTCATTGTGATGTACCCAACCACTTGGTGAGGTGGGTTAAAAATGAATGATTATCTTTGTTTTTCTACATGTTGATTATACTGATTTGGAGTTGATCATTTAACCTCTCTGTATCCTAACTTAATCAAAAGTAAAATGGGTATAAAGTCCCTTATTAATAAGTCTTTAGTGAGGATTAAATTAACTCAACACTCAGCATATAGCAAGCATGTTTGCATTATTTATTACCATCATTATCATTATTATTATTTTAACATTAAGAAAACTAATATTCATAAAAATTAGAATTACCCAAATGGAGAATATTCAATTCTTGACCAAATATATATATATATATATATATATATATATATATATATATATATATATCTAGGTTTTTTTTTTTAATTTTAATTCAGTAAGCTTCCCACTTTACCATAATGTTAGATTCAGTGGGTATCACTTAACATGTACTTAAACACAAATTTAATTCTAGACAATTTTTTTTCTTTGTTTTTTTTTTTAAATCAATTTTTTTTATTTTATTTATTCATTTTTAGAGAGGAGAGAGAGAGGGAGAGAGAGAGGAGAGAAAGAGACAGAGAGAGAGAAAGGGGGAGGAGCTGGAAGCATCAACTCCCATATGTGCCTTGACCAGGCAAGCCCAGGGTTTTGAACCGGCGACTTCAGCATTTCCAGGTCGACGCTTTATCCACTGCGCCACCACAGGTCAGGCCAATTTTTTTTCTTTGGAAGACTGCTATTTGTCTTCCTCTTGACAATGAGAATTAAAATCCTGATTAACTTTACCCATGTACACTGGCTGCTGAGAAGCTAAATCAAATTTAAAGTGTAATCATAGCAATTATCTGTCTTTATTGCCTTTATCTTCATTGCCTTTATCTATATCTTATTTGTACTCTGTTTTTCTCTAGTAATTACTTTTTACATATATTTTCTTATTAGCTCTCCCTCTGAATTTCTTAGATGAATTACCATTGTTGGGCAAATAAATCTCTGCTATCACCATTGTTGGAAGTTGAAACATAGAGTTGCCCATGTGAGAAGTAGATAAATTGCAAGACAAAGTCTACAATTTCTAGTTTCCACCCTTGTGGCTCTTTATGTAGGGCTCATAAGTGAAACCACCATTTGTTTTCTCTGTCTGTGATGTCTTAATATATGCAGAATGGTTCTTCCAATTGTCAGTTACACAAGCGTCCTTTTGTTTCTCAGGCTCAGCTGCTCTGGGGGACAACAGTCTTTCTTTTGAAGTACTCACATCAGGGTTCTCCCAAATTAACACATTTGCCACAAAGCCTCTACATTTTATCAGTCTTTATCTCTCTTTAAATTAAGATATAATGTGCATACATAGAGTATGTAAAGTACATTATTCTTAATTATATAGTTTAAGAATTGTTTGCTTATGTTATCATCCTTATAACCACCACCCAGATTAAGATAGAGAACATTTTCAGCATTCTTTAATATTCCTTTGTTCCCCTCCTTAAACATATCATCATGACCAAGAGGAAACCACTATTCTCACTTCTATCACCATGGATTAGTTTTACCTCTTCTTGAACTTTCTATAAAATGAAATCCTACACACAGAATGAGCTTACTTGTGTGTCTGGCTTTTCTTTTCACTCAACATGTTTATAAGATTCATCCATTTTTTTATTATGCCTGTATTTGGGCAGTATTTTTGTTCGTTCCTGTAAATGGCTGTATTCTGATAATGAAATAGATTACTCTTTCTTATTTTTATGTTATATTCCATTGTATGACTATTGCTTTTTGTGTGACTATATTATTCTCCTTTTGATGGGCATTTGGGTTGTATCCTTTTCTGTTTGTTATAAATACAACTATTTTGAGTATAAATCCATCTCAGTATTTAGGTAATATAGAAAAGGCAAAATTATAGAAACAAGTAATTTTTGTTCCCTTCACTCCTGATTTTTTGTTGTGAATCTCCTCAATTCTTTCTAAAAATTTGATAAAGATAGAAATTTTTCACAGGAAGGAAGAATAAAACTAAGAAAAAATAGAATAATAGAATAGAATAATAGAAAATTAATGGGATAAGAGGATTTCACTTACTACAGTTAACAATATTTCTCTACACCATTTATTCACAATCGAAAAATAAATAGAAACTTTAGTTTTCTTTACACCCAATTCTTACCTTATTTACTTCACACTCACAATATAATAGGAAAGGTATAGTTAGCTGTGGCCATCCCCTAAAGATTATTTTCCTCCCCAGTGCTAATTTATTTGCCTTTCCCTTTCATATTGCCCCTATTTCTTTGCTTATCAGAAGTAAAGACAAAGGTATCCAGTGCTTTTCTTACTCTGATATTATCTAGAGTGCACTGACAATTTCACTCTATATGTATATATGCTTTCCCTATGCACACAAACTGCTCCTTTTCTTATGTAAATGTGATATACGAATATTCACTTCAAAAGATCCTTCAGGTTTTCTTCATTCTTACTAAATTATTTGAGCCATTTTACTGGCAGTTTTGGTTTTATTTTACTCACTGAGATTACCAATAGTTTAAAATATATTAAAAAATTCAGAATGGTTTTCCGCCTTCATCTCACCTCTTCTCTTTTTATCTATACGCTTCATTATCATCTTTTCACAGGGCTCTTTTTTCTTGTTGAGTTCATTATTGCATTATCATTCTTTACTTAGATTAAAGTCTGTATATGAGTTTTGAATTCTTATCTATTTCCTTTTCAGGGATTCAGAATTAAGTACTATAACGTTCTTTGTTACAAATGAATAGAATAATAATAATGAAGTGGAGGTAGAGAAGAATGAATAAGTGTACAACACTGTTTTTCAGGATTTCCTGGGACTAATGAGTTTGAATATTGATAAAACAAGCTTATTATGGTATAGCACATATATATATTAAGTTATTTTGGATACATTTTAAGTGTTTATAGAATATCAAAAAAAACTACATCTGGATACATGTCCTCAATTTCTTAAATCTTATGTCCAAGCAACTTTGAGTAAATTCTGGAATCAGAAAGTAGATCACTCAGACCAATTTCCCTATGTGAGGTAGCTCAGGCTGCCATAACAAAATACTACAGGCTAGGTGGCTTAACCTTACATGAACGTTTGTGTACGTCCTCGTGCCTCCTGATCATCCAGAGTACGATTGTACAAAAATTTTTATTTTTAAAATGTGTAAGGCAACATTAAAAAAGGTAAATGTATGTTCTTCTTGTTTCCATAAATTGGTTATCAAACAAACATTATTTTAAGTTAATAAAACTGTAACTGGAGCTAATTTCACTTATTGAAAAAAACCTCACTCCCAGGCGTCAGCGAGCATGAAAGAACTCACTACTCAAAGGGTTAAAGGATACAAATTTATTTCTCACAGTTCTGAAGGCTGGGAAATCCAAGATCAAGGTGCCAGGCCTTTCTTTGTTGAGTACATATGCACACACACACACAAAGAGAAAGAAAGAGAGAGAACTCTTCCTCTTCTTGTAAAGCCACTAAATCATAGTGAAGTCCCCATTTTCATGACCTAATTTAACCTAAATTACCTCCCAAAGGCCACATCTTTATACACCATCATCCCCTCCCTTAAAAACAGAGGATGTGGAGGAAATTCCTATAGTATTTGGGTATCAGAAGGAACCTCAGAGGCCATCTGGTCCAACTTTACCTGTCCTGTACATAGGATAGCTTGAATATCACCAGTGACTAAAAAATCTCAATCTGATGCAATGCACATATGGATCATAAACACCTAGTGTTCCAGGTATTCATTGAGGTAGAACAAGTAACCCCATAATTTAAGACCTTTTAACAGTAATAATTTGTTATTTTTCATAATTCTATAAGTGAGAAATTTAGGCAAGAATTAGCAAGGCTGTTCCTCTAATTTGCTTATTGTCAATGGGGTCATTCACTCAGTTGCATTCACTAGCAACAGGGCTGGTTTTGATCATTCAAGAAAGCCTCTGACTTGAACTTTGGTACGCCCCATATCATGTGTCTCTTCCCTTGTGGTATTTCATCCTTCAGGATCTACATAGCCCTTCAACAGGAGGCTAACCCTGTAACTCCTTGTAGCATGGCAGCTGCCTTCCAAGAGTGAAGTTGGAAGATGCCAGGCATCTTAAAGTGTAAATTCAGAAAAGGCAGCTCATCACTTCTTCCATATTTGACTTTATTGAAACAATTTATGAACAATCTAGGTACAAGGGGTGGAGTGGGAAAGAGGAGAAATAACTTCACTTCTTGATTAGATGAGCCACAAAGTCTCATTGCCACAGGCTGCAGGATAGGAGATGTCATTGTAGCCATCTTTGGAAGCTCCCTGCCACATTTAGAATGTAATCAAATCAGCCAGCACCACCTCTTCTCCCACACCTTCTGCCAATCAAAGTTCCTGGCTGTATTTATTCCCATAGTCTTTCCAACAGTTTCAAAAACCTTCTCAGGCATGTGAGCTCTAATCTTGATGTCTAATACTAGCCCAACTGAATTTTTTAAAAAATGTCTTAATAGATTTTATTCTTTAGAGTAGCTTTAGGTTCATAGCAAAATCATGTGGAAGGAACAGATTTTCCGTATGGTCCCTGCCCCTCCCCCACTCATGCATGACCACCTCCATTATCCACATCCTCCATAGTTTACATTAGAGTTCAGTCTCGGCCTTGTACATTCTATGTGTTTGAACAAATAGATACAACGTTTATCTACCATGATACTGTCAAATGGCCCAACTCAATTTGTATTCTTATGAAATATATTTTTCCCATTTTTTAACTGTCTGAGGTAGAAAAATCTCACATTTTAGAGGGAGAATGGGAAGAAGTTGAACAGTGCTCTTTATCTCATGTTGAGACACCTCTACTTGTCAGAAGGATTCTTCACAGGGTGAACTATAATCCAGCTACCCGTGAATATTACTAGTTGTTTCAGTTCTATATATATGCTCTATTTAAGTGCTAAAAAGAGCTAACATGCTTCCACCCAGGCTTCTGCCTGTTCTTTCCTGACTCCTCTCTTCTATCATTGTTTCTAAACCCTTCACTAGCCTGACAATTTTCTTACGTATGGGCTCCATTTGGCTGATATAGCACTTAATGGAAGCACAGTTCATCTGAAGAGTCTGCACAGTGCAAAATAGATAGTGTCATCTATGCTCTAGTCCTGGCCACTATTAATCTGGCCACTGTTCTCTTATATTGAGCTTTTGAGCAAATAAAAGTCTTAGTTTGTGCTCACACATTTTCTTGTCATCTCCCCCTCATTCTAGAGTTAATACACCCATCTGGTTAGTGTGTATAAACTTAGGTGAAATGTCTGGGGCATTTAGGGAAACCATTGTGAATGTATGGTCATCTCACTCCTCTTGGGTAGAGCATAATAACCAAATTAGAAGATTTATATAGATATATACATCTACAAATAAAACTTTTAGATGATAAGGTACTTTTAATACCTCTAAGATTTACTCCTTCATACTCATTACTCTCCAACCATACAAATCTTGAATACTTTTAGGTAGTAGTTATAAATTACTTCAGAGTGGTGACAGTGCAGATGTGGTGGTTAAGTAAAGTCATTAACTCTGCATGTCTTCAAATAAGAATGTTTTCATTTTTGATAATTTTTTGAAAAACATAATGGATCATTTAAAAAATGTCTTCAAACAGTTACTTATAAAATCCTGATGCAAGATTTTGTTATAGGTCTCAACTCTTATTATTGTGTTCTATTAATATGTGCTGAAGGTTTATTCTTTTGTATTAAGAAGTCTTCACACATGAGATTTTTTATTCTAATACCCACTCAAGTTTTAGTATGAAGTTCTAGGATACATTTATTTATTCAGTAAAAATGTCATTTTTTTCTTTCTATAAAATGACTCCATAACAATCCTCTATTTACTTCATTCACTCATTCCGCAAGTATGCTAGATGGAAGGCATAGACCAGTGAGCCAGGCAGGCAAGTTTAATGTTTCTGTGATGTTTACATTCTTATGGAGGAAAATAAATAAGTAAAGGTATATATGTTATAATTTTATTTTTATTTTTTATTTTTATTTTTTTTCATTTTTCTGAAGCTGGAAACAGGGAGAGACAGTCAGACAGACTCCCGCATGCGCCCGACCGGGATCCACCCGGCACGCCCACCATGGGGCGACGCTCTGCCCACCAGGGGGCGATGCTCTGCCCATCCTGGGCGTCGCCATGTTGCGACCAGAGCCACTCTAGCGCCTGAGGCAGAGGCCACAGAGCCATCCCCAGCGCCCGGGCCATTTTTTGCTCCAATGGAGCCTTGGCTGCGGGAGGGGAAGAGAGAGACAGAGAGGAAGGTGCGGCGGAGGGGTGGAGAAGCAAATGGGCGCTTCTCCTGTGTGCCCTGGCCAGGAATCGAACCCGGGTCCTCCGCACGCTAGGCCGACGCTCTACCGCTGAGCCAACCGGCCAGGGCCTATATGTTATAATTTTAGATTTAAGTTTTATAAAGAATAAAACAGGGAATAGAATGAAAAGAATTCAAAGCAAGGGGAGGTGAATTGAAGGAAGAACCTCTGTTAGGCTGTCAGAAAGAGCTCTCTGTCTAAATCTGTGGTGCTGGTATTTGAACAGAGATTGGGCTCCTGGGAAGGAGCCAGTCTGAGGAGATGTGTGGGATTAGCATTCAGGTCAGAGACACAGAATGTACAAAGGCCTGAAGATGGGTCCAATTTTGCATGTTCTAGAAGCAATCTGAAAGTCAGTGCGTGGTAGCAACTGAGGAAGGAGAAGTCAGTGAGGAAGAGCAGCTCATGAAGTCATCTGTATGCCATGGCACACATTGTTCTGCTTTTAGTGTTAAATAGAGTGGAAACCAGCAGACACTGCTGATGCCTCCCTTAGACACATTTCTTTGACCGATTTCTCAGGCTACATAGAAGGCTGCCCATTTTGAGTAAGATCTACAGTGAGAGACAGTTTCGTGGCAAATTTAGATTGCAGTGCAAACACTCTTACTGCTTGTTCTACAAGATATGGCAAATTCTAGAGTTCTAGAAGAATCTGTGGCAAATAATGGCAACATGTAAAGTCTCGGGCAACACCCAATAGATTAGCAATGCAGAGTCTTTGGGTTCTGGAGAAAGATCATACGTTATGCAGATTTCTCTCCTGCCATGGTATTGGGCTCTGGAGGAGTGAGTGCCTGATGACAGACATCAAATGTCTATGCAACCAGAGTTTCCATCATAAACTAGTTGTTGTCACCCACCAAGAACTGTCAAAAACAACAATAATCCAACCTATAAGAGAAGTACTACATTTAGGATCAGCACTAAGTCAATGTCTCAGAACCCAATGACATCTGTTATACCAAGGACTCCATTTAATTGTAATTACTTAAAGATTTTCAAAGGCTGTTTACTAGAGTCATTTGATGAAGAAAAACCTGACCAGATTCAAGGGTGGATTGACTCCCACAAAAATTTATATATGAAGGCTCATAGCTGCATTATTTCTAGTAGCCAAAAAGTAGAAATGACCCAAATGTCATCAACTGATAAGTAGAGAAAAACATGTGCTATATCTATGAATAGAATATTATTTTACCATAAAAAAATTGAGTACAGATACATGCTGAAGCATGGGTAAATCTCAAAAGCAATATGCTAAGAGAAAGAAGCCAGTTACAAAGAACCAACATTGTATGATTCTGTTTATATAAAATGTCAAGAATGGGCAAATCAACAGAAAGCAGATTAGTGATTGCTCAGAGCTGGGAGAGATGGGACATTTGGGGAATGATTGGTAAGTGCTTTCTCTTTGAGGTAATGAAAATGTTCTAAAATAAATTGTGATGATGAAAGCACAATTTTGTGAATATACTGAAAGCCATTGCATTGTACACTTTAAATGGAGAGTTGTATGGTGCATACCTTATATATCAATAAAGCTGTTTTAAAAGAAGATGGATTGACTTGTTATCAGTGCTATATGTTTCAAATGGATAACTGACACACTACAACTCTATATAGTAACAGTCCTGAAAGACAGTGGTAAGGGAGAAATTTTCCCAATTGGCAGAACTTTGAATAGGACTTATCTAGTAAGCAATTTAGAAGGCATAGAGAATTTTTTGAAATTAAGGATATACACAGATTTCTAATCTTGACAATAGTTTGATTGATTGGTCGGGGACCTAGAAGATCCAGAACAATGAGGTCTGGGAAAGGAGCATGTAGATGGATCTATGAGAATGAGCACAAAATGTATGGGTCTTTTGTCTCACCTTAATGACTACCAAGATCTACTAAACTGAGTGATCTGTGGATAGGGTAATTATATGGAGATCAGCCAGCTTCTGCCCTGAACCACTCCATTGCTTGTACAATGAGCTCAAAATGAAGAGGCCCTGGGAGCAAGGATGAAGAAGATACATGGATCAAAGGTGTATAGCTACTATTGTTGCTGAACATCTAATCAGTCTCAGGAAAAAGCTCTGAGGTTCTATTCTTCCAGGAGATTAACAAGCAACTTGAACCAAGTTGATTATATTAGATCTCTTCCACTTGTGGAGGGGTGTCACTTTATGGACATATATTATGGGTATGGGTTACCTTTCATGCCATCAGTATCATAGCTAGCATCACTACTCAAGAAACCATTTGAAATAAACTGATCTTGATTTATCAAGATAGGATTCAGCATAGTACAGCCTTAGACCAAGGAATCCCCCCCCTTTTTTTTCCAAAGGAGGTGTGACAATAGACCTATGACCATGGTAGCCATTGCTCTTGCATTGTACCATATTTTGGAGAAGCTGGTAGATTGATAGAATATTGGGATAGTATAGTAGGCAGAATTCAAAGTGGGTTCCCAAGATTTGCAGCCCTTAGTGTGTATATACTTTTTCCTAGATATTCAAACATTAATCTGGGTTTGTGATTGATGTTACAAATCAGTTGATCTTAAGATAGAGTGATTAATCTAGTTGGATTTAACCACACGGGCCCTTAAACTAGATAATTTTTTTCTGAACAATGACAAAAGAGCAAGTCCAGATTGATTTCATGTACTGTTGCTGGCTTGAAGATGGTAGGGCCCATTTGGCAAGGTATGCAAATGCACTTGAGGAACTGCATGACATTCAACAAGGACTTTACAGGGAATTTCAGTCCTCAAACCATAAGGAACTGAATTCTGCCAATAACTTGAATTGCTCATAGTGGCAAAGTTCTTGATAATGCACCATGTATGGCTTTCTCCCTTTTGCTATCTTATGTGCCCTTATTGGTGTTCCTTAGAATCAACTGTCAAATACATTATTTGTGCTTCAATCCTTATTAAGTTCTGCTTCTGGGAAAATCCAAATTAAGACAAAAACTTTTAGAAATTCTTAAGCCAGAGAATGACATCGTCTAATTAATATTTTAAGTAGCTACTATACCTATTTTAGACAAGTGGGAAGCTGGAAGGGTGAGCAATAATGTAAGCAAGGAAATGGGACAGAAGACTCTTTTAGTCGTACAAGAAAAGAGCTGGAGCTTAGACCCAGGGAGTAGCATTTAATTGGGTTAGAACTGAATAGATTAAGGTAGAGCTGGAGATGGAAAAATGTGTCCAATATTGACATAAATAATTAGATGTGTTCTTGAGAAAATGAGAAGAAGGAAGCTTCTGATGAAGGGTATTAAGGAACTAGGAGAGGGCAGAAGGAGTAAAAATGTATTTATTTATTTCTTGCACTTATTCACTGGTGAACTCTACCTAACCTTTGAAGTTAGTTTTGAGTTGACAGTTAAGTGTGTGAATTTGGAGCTCAGGGGAAAAGTAAAAAAAAAAAAAAATGTTTAGAACAATAACTATATGAATGGCATTTAACTTGTTGCTTAATGAAAAAAATATAATTTTAAAAAGATTTTTAATTCAATTTATTGGTGTGACATGGTTAACATAATTATACAGGTTTCAGGTGCCCCGTTCTATAACACATCTCCGTGCAGTGTATTATAAAAAAAGGGGGGAAGTAAAAAGAAAACAGAACTTTATAGTTGATATTTGGCAAAAGCTGTTTGCTGGAAAACATGCTTATGGCCTATTGAATTTTAAAAAACAAGAAGTTACTATTTAGAGAAGACTAAATCTTTTTATTTTGTTATTAAAAAAGTAATCTCAAGTCTCTTTAAATTTTGTTCTAGGGGAGTAATGAGGGAACCTACTGGCTCTGAAATGGTGTTCAAGGTCTGAGTAATATTCTTATTAAACAGTCCTCTATGAGAAAATAAAAACTATGCCTTAGTAATTGATTTTAAATGGTTTAAAAAAAACATTTTAAGAAGTAACACAATCACCTATCATTTCATAATACTGAAACTATGGTTATTAGTTTTTTGTGTATTAGCTAAAATACAAAATCATTATTATTTTGTATTTTTTTAACATTTTATTATATTTAACATTGCACATCTTGAAAGTTTCCTGAGTTTATCAAGTGTTTATTTACAGAACATGTTTTTAAATCACTACATAATACTTCATCACATGACTATACTATAATTTTCTCATGGTTAGATATCTAGTTTATTTATAGTTTTCTATTATTATAATAGAAAATTGCATTTCATGTACCATTACCAAGGCTTTAATTATACTGCTTTTCATTTCTTTATGTTAGATTCTTAGAAATGAGAAAGTAATTTAAGCTTGTATGGCACCTATTTCTATATTCTTGTATTCTAAGCAAGAAGTACTAATTTATTGCAACAAGCGAAGGGGGAGAACACGTTTCTTATTGCCAGTGTTAGGTATTGCCTTGGCCAGTTTCATACAAAATATAGGAATTTTTAATTTTATCTGCACTTCTCTAATTATTAAAGAGGATTAATTTTCCTTATAGTTTTGCCACTTTTATTTCTTCTTTCTTGTTATTTGCTCAGATATCTTTCTCATTTTTCTAGGGAGAAATGTTTGTATTTATTATTTATTTGTAAATTTGGGGGAAGACTAGAACTGTATCTCTTGCACTGTAAAAATTTGCAAAATTGCCCCAGGTATCAGTATTCCTTTCATTTTTGCATATAATGACCTTGTTTACAGAAGTCATACATTATATGTTGTCAGTGTAACTCTCCCTATAATATTTTCTTTTCTTTACTTGCTTATATAGTCCTTCTATACCTTGGCATCAAGAAAATAATAAGCATTATTTCCTTCTCTTTTGTGTCTTTACTGTATATACTTGAAATTTTAGTCCAACTGAAAATGTATTTGTTTTTAAGTGTGATATATAAGATAAGTATAGCTCAAATTTCTTCTTAGTACCATGTATTAATGAATCATTACAAATATTATATAAAGATGTAAGTCTATTTCTCAACAATTTATTTTATTTTACTAGTTTACACTGCTTTTGTGTTATGATTCAGAGTATTGTTGTTTTTCATGTTCATGATGTAAAACACATTTATTGATGACTGTTGTCTTTTTTTTTTAAATTACTGTGAAACTTTAAAATATTTTTAAATATTTTAAAATCACTATCATTCTACCTCCCATCCATTTATATCTATAAATGTACTTGAGAAAAATGGATGTCTGCTGTTTATTTACTATGCTATTGTCTTTCAGTCCCAACACCACTCTTGTACATCTTGTTTTTTGATGTTAAAAATAGTGCTCTACAAGCCACATTCCCTTTTTGCTAGCGGCTGTGTCTAGTCTGCCACTAGGGAGCGCTAGAGGGAGGCTGCAAAGCAAGAAGAGGACAAGGGACTTGCTGCTTCTTTCTGCTTCTTGTGGCCTCAGGTTGGCTTCTGTTCCCACCAGCATCTCTCTAGCAACATTTCTCCTCCTGGCAGCAGCAATTCATACTTGTAGCTGCAACTGTGTCCATTTTTCAGATTTTTTAACCCTCACAGAATCAGCCTATATTCCCTCAGGGACCTCAGCACCAGTAAACCAGTGCCCCCTCCTCAAAGGTCTGAAGTTCAGCTCTGTCAGGCCTTCTCCTCAAACTTCAAAGTATTAATAAGTCAAACTTCGTCCCTTTGTTTCCTCAGCCCTAGGGGTATTAAATGCGTCTGAAGTGGCTATCTCTGAGATTTTGTAAGTTTTGCATGTTTTGTGCTCTTTGTCTTTACAGTTACCTAGTTAAGAGCTTTATATCTCTTCAATAAAATGGGTTGATTTCTTTTTCTACTGGACTCTAATAACTGGAATATAGTATTGCTTCTCTCTATTATTCAGGGTTCTCCAAAGAACCAGAACCAATAAGTGTGTGTTTCCAAATGATGATGTATAATTATGAAGTCCCAAGATCTTCAGGGTGAGTTGGCAAGCTGAACACCCAGGAGAGCTAATGGGACAGTTGCCATCTAAAGCCAGACAGACTGGAGACTCAGGAAGACCCCACTGTTCCAGTTTAAGTCAATTGTTGTAGAAGGGGAGCATCAGCCTTTTTATTCTATTTACCCCTTCAGCTGATTAGATAAGGCCATCCATATTAAAGAATGCAATCTGCTTTATTTAGTCTATTTAAATGTTATTCTTATTCTAAAATACTTTCCCAAAAATATCCAGAATACTGTTTTCCTCAATGTCTAAGCACCCCATGGCCCAGTTAACATAAAGTTAAACATCACATCCATATTTTTTGGTTTAAATCTTTTAAAAGAATTTTATAGTTATATATCTATTTCTAATATACTTTCTAGTTGCTTATTGCTGAAATAAAGAAAAACATTTTATTTCCTTTTATTTATTTATTTATTTATTTATTTTACAGACACAGAGAGAGAGTCAGAAAGGGGGATATACAGTGACAGACAGACAGGAACAGAGCGATGAGAAGCATCAATCATTAGTTTTTCGTTGTGCATTGCGACACCTTAGTTGTTCATTGATTGCTTTCTCATATGTGCCTTGACCATGGGCCTTCAGCAGACCGAATAACCCCTTGCTCGAGCCAGCAACCTTGGGTCCAAGCTGGCAAGCTTTTTGCTCAAGCCAGATGAGCCCGCGCTCAAACTGGCAACCTCGGGGTCTCGAACCTGGGTCCTCCGCGTCCCAGTCTGACGCTCTATCCACTGCGCCACCGCCTGGTCAGGCTATTTCCATTTTTAAGTAATTATTTTTTTCTGAAGTTAGTGAAAGAAGAGTACTATATATTTGGGGTGAATACTCATTGAGGATGATCTGACAGAGTGTATGTTAAAAGCCTATGCTAGCATAAGTAGAATCTTCTGTTCCATCAATGCTAAAACAACCTACCATCTAGGAGAATGTCTGTATCATAATACACATTCACTGGGAAATGGGGAAGACATGGAGACTAGTAAAGGTTCAATATAACACTATAGGCATTTTTAAAGAAATACTATTTATAGTGAGTTATAAATGTTATTGTGATCTGATCCATGAAGGTATAAAATTTTTTTACTTTTTCAGTAAAGAGTCTTGATAAGTCAATTTTGCCATAATCAAAACAAATTTAAAAAATTAATGGAGTTTTATGGGATTTAAGTTCTTCAGAATTAGGCATGTATTGTGAAAGATCTCTATTTTGATTCAAATACTTATCCAGGGAATGTGATTAGAATAAAATAAACCTTGGGCGTTTAAGTTACAGAAAGACACAGTCGATTGTTAGCTAACAGATTTCAGTGGGAATAAATGTTATTGATGATATTGTGTTGCAGTTCTTCATTTCAGCCAAGGTCAAGTGATCGAATTAAATTAAGCTGAAGCTGACGTTGGGATGGTAGAAAGAAAACCTGCATTAAAAGGGCCACTTTGTAATACATTTTGGGTAGCTAGCTATCTATCTTTAGAAGAGGGACAGGCAAACTTTTTCTGTGAAGTGTCAGATAGTAAATATTGTAGGTTCTTTGGGCCAGACAGTCTCTTCAGTTACTCAGCTCTGACTTTGTGCTGTGAAAGCAGCCAGAAACAATAGTAAACAAACGGGCTTGGCTGTCTTCCAGCAAAACTTTCCTTACAAAAAACAGGAGGCAGGCAGGATTTGGGCCATGGGTTTTAGATCGTCAATCCCTGCTTTGGAAGATTAGAAGCAGAGACTGTAAAATCAGTTTCCCATGGAGAAACATTTTGGGGGAGTTCTGTTTTGGCAGCTCTCAAAATATGGTGATGCTTTGGGGCGCAGTAACGACCATGACCACACGTTCATTCCGTGAGTTCTCCTGAGTGTACTGCTGGGTGGATGCACCCTGCGGGCTTCAGAGGCATGACTCTAACAGGGTCTCTATGATTTCAGAACCAAATCATTGATAAAAGTTGTTGAATCTTCTAAACAAATTCCAGTTTGTTTTCATTATATTAAATTAAATAGGTTCATAAACTGGCCTGCCTGTCCTCACCCTCTTGCAGGAGAAATTGCATCACCTGTAGCTTCTGTTAATTAGGTAGCTTTACAGATACTCCTCAGCTTACAATGAGTTTGTCTTGATAAACCCATCATGAGTTGGATATCATAAATTAATACTGCACTTAATACACCTAACCTATTGAATATCATAGCTTAACCTAACCTACCTTCAAGGTGGTCAGAACACTGACATTAGCCTACAAACCAAATCACCTCACTGCAGCTGCCTAAAACCAGAGAGAGCGAGAAAGTATCATATTGTAGATCACTAGCTCAAAATTCAAAAATGAATACACAGTTTTACTGAATGCTTATCACTGTCACACCATTGTCAAGTTGAAAAATCTTTAGTCAGGAATCATCTGAATTTTCTTTAGTAATGCCACCCTCACCTCCAGGATCAGGACTATATATTATTCAAGGGATGCCCAATCAGAGGCTGGCCACTCTGCTCCAATGTACTTAGTGTGCTGAGGTAGACCAGGGGGTGACACCCGGGAAGGTCCCGGAGGCCAGTCACGTACGTGAGAGACTGAAGGAGGCCAGAGTAACCAGTAGTTCACTTTCTGCTGCATAGAGGCTCTCCTATAAAAATAAGCCATTGCTCAAGGAAAAAAAATAAAAGGCAAAAGAATCTCAGCTTAGTGTGGGACACATTTGGGAGTGGTGACAACCTGTACAGCACAAACTCTGTTTAGGTGGCTATATAGCTAATCAGCTCCAAGTAACTGTTTCCGGGGGCAGGGGGGATGTCTAGTGTTGCCAGAACCTCTGTTTTTTTCCTGAGGGGTTGCAGAAATTAGGATTTGGGGAGTAAAAGTTTCCTAATTTTTAAAATTTGGGAGTTAATTAAAATTTTAAAAATTCTTAAACAGAGTATGTGCTTAAAACTAAATAGATCTGAAGAGTTAAAATGATCTGTGTGCTACAATTTACAACTTCTGAATTATAGAGCGACTTTCTTTTTCGAGAGCTTAAATTTGGAAACATAAAAAGGCATATACTAGATCTGTGTAGGAGCCATAATAAAGGGAAAGAAACCAACAGAAAATGAGGCAAAGTTGGAGCCATGGCAAAGGAAGTCGTCTACCTAGAACACAGTCCATCCCAGTAAATATTTGCTTTTCAAATTGAATAAACACATCTTGAAGTTAAATATTTGAACTACCATAATGCATGAGTAAGCAGAGTAAGTCAATTGGCAGTAAGTCAACTGAGAGAAGAGTAGAAAAGATATGCAAAGAAAAACAGACTCAAAAAAGGAAAAAGATCACTAGTCCATGCGAGAGAAGAGACTGAGAGACTGACCCCTGGAGTTGCCTCTTTTCATGACACCTTTTTGTTCTAGTTCTAGATGTTTTTTTTCTTTCCTTTTAATTTTTATTTATTGATTTCAGTAAGAGAAGGGGGAAAGAGACAGGAACATTGAGCTGTTCCTGCGTGTGCCCTGATTACAGAGGATCGAACCAGCAAAACCGTGAGCCGTCAGGCCAGGGCTCTAGCTCTAGACTTGGGCCACATGTAAGTTTACAAGTCTTCGTACCCTGAGCTAGCTTGAGTGGATTTCTTTTCTTTGTAATTAAAAGAATGTGAACCAAGCACACACCATTATTGCATATATTTGGATGTTATAAAATCAGTGAATACAGGCCATGGTGATTGATCTTACTTGTGGGGTCACCAAAATACTCATATTATGCAATACACAAAATTTTGCAATTCTAAAATATAAGAATTGTTCATCATACAATGTTGTACTATTTTTGTCAGTTAATTTCAGATTCTAAAGTTTGTTACATGTCAATCGCTCTGATGCAATCTTGGGGGCAACTGGTATTTTGAAAAATTAGAAAATAATCTGAGAAAAGAATGTAGTTCTGAAAACATTGTAATTTCATGAAAAGGGTTTTAGTTACATGCTAGACAGAGCTCTGTCTCGACCAGAGCTACTCTAGCGCCTGGGACAGAGGCCAAGGAGCCATCCCCAGCACCCCGGCCATCTTTGCTCCAATGGAACCTTGCTGCAGGAGGGGAAGAGAGAGACAGAGAGGAAAAAGAGGGGGAGGGGTGGAGAAGCAGATGGGCGCTTCTCCTGTGTGCCCTGGCCGGGAATCGAACCCAGGACCTCTGCACGCCAGGCCGACGCTCTACCACTGAGCCAACCGGCCAGGGCTAGACAAAATATTTTTAAAATCACAGTTTCTGGTAAACTGGAATTTTGAGGGTATTTTTTTTCCATTTAAAAATATGTTCTAATTTTTTTAAGTTGAAATTTCTAAGTTTTAACCTTGCTTTCAAAACACATAAATTCTTTGCTAGAATACCATAAGTCTATATTTCATCATAAAAAAGACAGTGAAATTTATCTATCACATATAATTAAATTATTATTTTAGTGCTATCATTTCATGTCATATTAAAATATTATAAATATAAATATTAAGAAGTTATTTTGGGTACCAACAAATCAACTCAGATTTTGATGGATAATGAGGCCACTCTTCCATGTGTTAAAGTGACTCTTTCATTCTAAGGCTGAATATCAGATTAATCTGCACAAAGTAATACATGTCTTTTTTGGCCAGGCTACTTTTAGCAAAAGTAAATTTAGCAAGAGCATTGCATTTTCCTATGTGTTGAATTAAATAAATCAATATCGATTGATCTTTTTCACTGATTGGAAGTTAAGATAAAATCATTTTAAATCCTTTAATCCTAGACTTTCATTTCCAGTTGGCAAAGTATCTAAAAATATCTGGAAAAGATAAGCACCTTTAGTTATGGTGTCAACGCCTGAATACAATGAAAGTAAAATAACACAGGAAGAAATTATTGATGATAAGAGAAGGAAAAAAGATTTATTATAATTTAGTTAAACCATTTCACAATATTTCTGAGCTTAAAATCTATTATCTACTCATAATTTGCAGCTTCATTGGATGCTGAACTTTTCCTGAACTGTTTTGAAGTATACATTTTTATTATTTTTTTTATCATTGACAATATTAGACACAGGGCCTATGTTAAATGGACTCCTTCTGAACCACTAAGGCAGTGGTTCTCAAAGTGTGCACCAGGGTGCACTGGTGCACCCTAGAAGATTTCAAGGTGCTCCCTCTGGTATTTCAGAGAAATATGTGCCTGTTGGGAACCAAAAAACCAACAGGGTTTTTGGAGTTTAGATTTTTGGGGGACAGAGGTGTGGGGAATTGGCTGTAAGCTGACCGTCTGCCCAACCCCCACCTCACTTGCCTGATTAGGTTACAAAAGACTGTTAAGCAGTGGTGCTGGATTGTTTACACTACCCTCCATGTTCCCCAGTAAGACTAAAGGCAAGTTTGTTTGGTGTAAAATTAAGATGATATGTATGGTGGGGGTTTTCTGCACTCAACACAATTAAGAGTAAAAAGAGAGGAATTCTTCAATGTCTTGACGAGGAAATGAGAGTTTGCCTTTCAAATATATGCCCAAACATTGAAGAAATCGCTAGGACACATCAGGCTCATGTTTCTCATTAACACAAGAATGAAAAAACTTAACATATTCGCGCCGGGACCTGCGAATTTACTACATCTTACTAAGAATGTGTGTGTGTGTGTGTGTGTGTGTGTGTGTGTGTGTATATATATATAACTTTTTTGTCATTTTTTTAAAATTTTTAACCCTTTTTTTTTTTACAAATTCCAAAAAGCATAACTCAAAAAATGTAACATAAAAATGTTTTTTAATGTCAGAATAAATTTAATTTTGTCATATTTATTTTGTTTAATTACCATAAAAGCACGTTTGGACTTTATATTTTTTCTTTAATATTTGACTTAATTATTATAACATATTTCTCAGAAATTTGTATATAGTGCGCCTACAATTATTTGTAAGATTTTAAATGTGCCCCGACTTAAAAAAGTTTGAGAACCACTGCACTAAGGCATCATTTGTGTATTCATAAGCAAAAAGACTCACATAATCAAAACAGGGACTAAATAGAAGACTATTCTTAAGCTGGTAAACGTATTGCCAACAATCACGAAAAAGCGATTTTATAACCTGACCAGGCAGTGGCGCAGTGGATAAAGCGTCGGACTGGGATGCGGAAGACCCAGGTTCGAGACCCCGAGGTTGCCAGCTTGAGCGAGGGCTCATCTGGTTTGAGCAAAAAGCTCACCAGCTTGAACCCAAGGTCTCTGGCTCCAGCAAGGGGTTACTTGGTCTGCTGGAGGCCCACGGTCAAGGCACATATGAGAAAGCAATCAATGAACAACTAAGGTGTTGCAACGCACAATGAAAAACTAATGATTGATGCTTCTCATCTCTCTCCGTTCCTGTCTGTCTGTCCCTGCCTATCCCTCTCTCTGACTCACTCTCTGTCTCTGTAAAAAAAAAAAAAAAAAAGCGATTTTATAAACAGCTAAATATGCCACCAGAGGAAGACTAAGTAGTGGGACGAACCTGACATAAAAGACTTCTTTCAAAAAGTGGTGGATTAGAGATGTGGGAAAGGTACTTCCAGCAGGTGACTGTATTTATTTACTCTATTGTCAATTAATGTGGTTGGCACATGGTAACAATTATTTGTTTATTAGTTCATTTTTTTCTTTTTTTAAATATATTTTTAAGACTTTATTTATTTTAGATAGAGAGAGAGGAGGGAGGAGGAGCAGGAAGCACCAACTCCCATGTGTACCTTGACCAATCAAGCCCAGGGTTTTATTTATTTATTTATTTTAGAGGAAAGAGAGAGAGAGAGAGAGAGAGAGAGAGAGAGAGAGAAGGGGGGAGGAGCAGGAAGCTTCAACTCCCATATGTGCCTTGACCGGGCAAGCCCAGGGTTTTGAACCGGCAACTTCAGCATTCCAGGTCAACGTTTTATCCACTGCGCCACCACAGGTCAGGCAAGCCCAGGGTTTTGAATCGGCAACCTCAGCATTCCAGGTCGAAGCTTTATCCATTGTGCCACCATGGGTCAGACCCCATTTTTTTCTATGTAATTTTTCTCCAACGCATTAAAAAACATGTATTACAAATAGAAAAATAAATACACAAATAAACTAACAAATAATGTAATAAAAATTCACTGGCAATAGATTGCAGTGAACTGTTTTGGATACATTGTTTTTCTC